>NC_073643.1:62845000-62850967 GCF_029407905.1 Bubalus kerabau | reverse complement strand
GAACTGGACACGGAGCCACAGACGCGTTCCAAATAGGAAAAGGAGTTCGTCACGGCTGTATCTCGCCACCCTGTGTATTTACCTTATACGCAGAGTCCATCATGAGAAACGCTGGGCCGGGAGACACCCAAGCTGGAATCAAGATTGCCGGGAGAAATATCAATCCCCTCAGAGAGGCAGAGGACACCACCCTTAGGGCAGAAAGTGAAGAGGAACTCAAGAGCCTCTTGAGGACAGTGAAAGAGGAGCGTGAACACGTTGGCTTGAAGCTCAACATTCAGAAAACGAAGATCGGGGCATCCGGTCCCATCCCTTCACGGGAAACAGACGGGGAAACAGTGGACACGGCGTCAGGCTTTATGGGTCTGGGCTCCAAAATCACTGCAGACGGTGACTGCGGCCACGACCTTAAAAGACGCTTCCTCCTTGGAAGGAAAGTCATGCCCAACCTAGATAGCCTATTCAGAAGCAGAGACATGACTTTGCCAACAAAGGTCCGTCCAGTCAAGGCTATGGTTTTTCCTGTGGTCAGGTATGGATGTGAGAGTTGGACTGTGAGGAAGGCCGAGCGCCGAAGAATGGATGCTTTTGAACCGTGGTGTTGGAGAAGACTCTTGAGAGTCCCTTGGACTGCCAGGAGAGCCAACCAGTCCATTCTGAAGGAGATCAACCCAGGGATTTCTTTGGAAGGCATGACGCTAAAGCGGAAACTCCAGTCCTTTGGCCACCTCATGCGAAGAGTCGACTCGTTGGAAAAGACTCTGATGCTGGGAGGGATTGGGGGCAAGAGGAGAAGGGGACGACAGAGGAGGAGATGGCTGGATGGCATCACGAACTCGATGGACGTGAGTCTCAGTGAACTCCGGGAGTTGGTGATGGACAGGGAGGCCTGGCGTGCTGCGCCTCACGGGGTCGCAAAGAGTCGGACACGACTGAGCGACTGATCTGCTCTGATCCGATCTGATGTGCGGTCCGTGATCTCACGTGCCTTTCGGGCATGGGTGATGGAGACGGACCCCAAGCGGCAGGGCGGCCATCTGGCATCTCGGCCTAGAGCGGTTTCCCAAGTGACATCTCAGAACCGGGGCTGAGACAGCCATCCCTCCCCGGGCCCCCCTCGGTGGCCGGGGTGGGGGTGGGGGTGGGGGAGTGTGAGGTTAGGGAGACGGGAGTGGGGGACTGGGCTAGGGGTCGGGGGCGCGTGAGGCGAGGGGACCGTCCCGGTCCCCCTGAGAAGTGAAGGCAGGTTCCGTCCGTCCCCCTGAGAACTCCCTGCCTTCAGGCGTGTGAGAGGAGCAGGTTTCTCTCCAATCCACGGCCACGCATCATTTTCCGCCCCGTTCAAACACACAGACAAACACGTGTGTGTTTCTCTCGGCTTGTTTTCTGGCCGAGGCCAAAGACCTCTTCAAGCGTGTCCAAAGGATCTGACAGGATGGGAGGGTGCAGGTCAATCCATGTGTCAAGAGATCCAGAGAACCTGTCACAACTGTGACTCGGGCCTTTTTCAGAAACGGGCCCATCTGGAGGATTCCCTGGACAGGAGTCACCCCAGAAGTTTCCTTGAAGGGATCGAGTTGCAGGAGTCGGGGACGTGGCCCCGCCGCCGCCGCCGCCTCCAAAGGGCCTCCTCAGCCCGGCAGGCCGGCAGGCCCTGCAGGCAGGGGCTATTGTCTGTGGGCCCCACCCCCACCTTCCCCCACCCTCCCCCTGCAGGGCCTCGTCGGATAGCTTCATTCAAATGCAGAAAGCTTTCCAGTCAAGTCAGAGCCTCTGACTTCGCCTCGAGCTTCTCTCTATTGAATGGTGATCCGCCCCACCCAGCCATTCCACGTCTCCACCTTGAGACGGCCCCTTCGGCCCCGCGCGGAGGAAGGGGGCTGGGGGATGGGGAGGGAGGCCGAGGGACAGACTCGCCTACGTGTCAGGCCAAAGGAGTCTCCTCCTTTGTGTAACCCAGGAAACCCGGGTCATGCATGTGAGGATCACGGACGGACGTGCGTCGAAGCAGCCACCGTCCCTTGACATCTTCCCTTCCGCGGGAGGAGGTTTTCCTTCCTGCCTGCCTTCAGAGAGACAGAAAAGGAGGGAGGGGCAGAGCGTCCCTCTGGCGCTGGCCGGCTCTTAAGTCACTTGACTCCAAAACACTCCACAGGGCACGGAGGTTCACGTGCAGTGGGGTGGGGTGGGGTGGGGTGGGGTGGGGACGGCGGCCTACTCCGGACCCCACCAGTTTTCCCTCCTCTTGACCCTTGCCCGGAACCCATGAAAAGCTGAGCTGGTGACTGTGTGTGAGTGCATGCATGTACGTGTGTACGTGAGAGACGGCGCGTGTGCGTGTGCGTGTGCATGGACGTGAGAGAAAAAGAAAGGAAAGAAAAAAAAAAAAAAAAAGGAAAGAAAGGGAAAGGAAAAAAAAAAAAAAAATCCAGAAGGCAGGAAGGAGGGAAGGGCGAAATAGGTTAGTTCGTAGGGGCCTCCGTGTCACAGCAAGAGTTTCTGAGCACAGATCCTCCATTCAGGGAAACAGTGATCGTATCTCCTCTCAGGAGGCCGTGATGTCGATGGACGGGTGCGGGAAAGCAGGCCTGGGGTGCAAGCCATCAGGTATTCCGCCGCCCCCCCCCCGAGGCACTTGTAAGGAAACCAAGGAAACACACAGGTTCATCCCTGGAGCGGATTCGAGAAACCAGTCGGCAGAGGGAGAGGCAGTCTAGGAGGTTGATTTCTAGACGTCGGGGTCGGGCCCTGGAGCGGGTTGCCATGTCCTTCTCCAGGAGGCCTTCCTGGCCCGGGGATGGAACCCGGGTCTCCTGCATCGCAGGCAGACTCTTGACCGTGTGAGCCACCAGGGAGGCTCCGTCAGAAACGTTCACCAAGTCCTCTAGCTTCCATCCGCAGGGCTTCAGGCACAGGGCCTTTTGAGTTCTCCGTCAGAAGGACAAGAGAACATGGGACGTGGTGGTGCCCCCCCCCCCCCCCCCCCCCCCGAGAGAGGGTTGTTGTCCCCAGATAGCGGAGGCAGCTCGGAACACTTCAGGCTCCAGTCCCCGTCTCGGGTGAAGAACCACACGCAAAGGAACACACACACACACACACACACACACACACACACACACACACACACGTATAGGACACGACTCTCCTATCCAGAAGTGTGTACCCCCGTTTCACGGAAATATCCTCTGGGCCCCTAAGGAACGTGTGGCAATCACTCTCGCCAAGGAGATAAGAATCCTCCACGGAGAGTTTCTGAAGTCTGGAAGGACCGGGTCGAGAGAAAAAGAGAAACGATTCCCTTCTGTTGACAGGGGTGCTGTATGAAGTGACCAAGGGGATGTCCATCTTTCCAAATTCCCATTTTAAACCTCGTGTCCTTTTCGGTCCTTTGTTTTCTCTTTGTATCTGGAAAACAACAGATGGGACGGTAGGTCCTTTCATGATTTTCTTTCTTTCTTTTTCCTGCCTGCGTGCCTGTCCGCCCGCCCGTCCCTCCGTCTGTCTTTTCTCTGTCTCTCTCGCTTTCCACTCAGGTTAGGGAATTAAAAAAAAAAAAAAAAAAGAGGAATCTGTAGGAATCTGTATTTCTGCAGGTCAGGAAGCAACAGTTAGAACTAGACATGGAACCCAACAGGCTGGTTCCAAATAAGGGAAAGGAGTCCATCAAGGCTGTCCATCGTCACCCTGCTTATTGAACGTACACGCTGAGTACACATCATGAGAAGCGCTGGGCTGGATGAAGCACAAGCTGGAATCCAGATGGCCGGGAGACATATCAATCCCCTCAGATATGCACACGACAGCACCCTCACGGCAGAAATGAAGTCTAGGGTGGGTTTCCAAAGCCGTGTTCGTTTCAGGTGTTCAGAGTCTTTTCCCTTAGAGGTTCATGCAACGTCATACGTCTATTTTCCCGTGCTGGCATAGTATAGAGTAGGTGCTTGTGGATTCTTTGGATGTACAGTTTATGTGTCCATGTTCAACCAGCCCTCCTAAGTGGACCGTCCTGCCCTTCCTCCCCCGCCCCCACCCCCCATCGCCCCATCCTCTTTTCCTCAAGACGTCAGGCATCCACTTCAGCATCCTGTTCCTCCGTTCATCCAACCCCATGGAAGAAGTCATTTCTCCAGTTTCTCCGTCGGTTCTCTACACCTCGCCTGATGGTGGCAGGTGACTGGAAGACTGAGAGTTCTGAAGACTTTTGCAAGAGCTTTGGGTGAAGGCTCCTCGGATGTGCTCGGTGAAGTGGGTGGTGTGTCCATCAGTAGAGACCGTGGAAGGTATGCCCCACGTGGCACAAACACCGTTGCTTTGAGTTGTGGTCGGTTTGCCTGTCTGCACCGAGAGACGGAAGGGAGGCTTCCACCTTCCACAGAGAAAGCTATCCCTAGCGTACCAAGGATGTTTGACAACCCCCCGCCCCCACCCCCCGCCACCCCAGGTTACAGGCGCGAGAGGTCAGACTGTAGCAATCATCATGTCCAGGGTGTATTCACAACAGGCAGACTCATCTTAAAGGCACCCTGTCCTGTGAAGGTGGAGGGAGGGGAGCGAGAAGCAGAGGGACGATGACAGAGGAAGGAAGGAAGGAGAAAGAGAGGGGACAGGAACACACGCAGTGGGGCGAGGTGGGGGAGGGGGAGGCGGTGTGTGGCGTGTCTGTGACATGCCCAGGTGGTGTTGCGTGGGTGGAGTGTGCAGCCCAGTGTGTGGGTGGGTGGTTGGGTGGGGGGGGGGGGGGGGGCGGGCAGGTGTGTGGTGTGGGTGTGCTGTGTATAGGTGCCACCGGGGGCCGTGTGGGCGGCACGGGTGTGCGCGTGTGGCGTGCGCCTGTGGGTGCGGGAGGGGGGGCGGGGGAAGAGAGAGAGGCCGAGAGACACAGGCAGGCAAAGGACAACACAGTGTGTGTGTGTGTGTGTGTGGGGGGGGGGGGGTTGTGTGGTGTGGGGGGCGGGGCGAGATGTGAGTGTGTGTGTGGGCATGCATATGTGGTGTGTGGGGAGAGACAGAGGCCGAGAGACCCAGCCAGGCAAAGGACAACAGTGTGTGTGTGTGGGGGGGGGGTGGGGGGGGTGGGGGGGGGCGGGGCGGGGCGGGATGTGAGTGTGTGTGTGTGGGCAGAGACAGAGGCAGAGCGTCACACGTCACAGCCAGGCAAAGGACAACGCTGTGTGTGTGTTGGGGGGGGGGGGAGGGGCGGGGGGGGGAGGGGCGGGGCGGGACGGGATGTGAGTGTGTGTGTGGGGGGGCTTGCATGTGTGGTGTGTGGGCATAGACAGAGGCAGAGCGTCACAGCCAGGCAAAGGAGAACGCTGTGTGTGTGTGTGTGTGTGTGTGTCTCTGTGTGTGTGTCTGTGTGTGTCTCTGTGTGTGTGTCTGTGTGTGTGTGTTGGGGGGGAGGGTGTGTGTGTGTGTGTGTGTTGTGTGGCCGCTGTGAAGGGCCGGGCGCGCCTGTGTGTGTGTGTGGGGGGGGGGGGCGGGGCGGGGCGGGACGTGAGTGTGTGTGGGTGGGCTTGCATGTGTGGCGTGTGGGCAGAGACAGAGGCAGAGGGTCACAGCCAGGCAAAGGACAACGCAGTGTGTGTGTGTCGGGGGTGTGTGTGTGTTTGTGGGGGCGAGGCGGTGTGTGGTGTTCTCTGTGGCATGTGGGGCCGTGTGAGAGTGTGTTGCGGGGGGGGGGGGGGAAGGGTGGGTAGGTGTGTGGTGTATTGGTGCCACGAGGGGGCGTGTGCGCCACATGGGTGTGTGCGTGGCGGCAGAGACAGAGGCCGGGAGACCCAGCCAGGCAAAGGACAACGCAGTGTGTGTGTGTCCGGGTGTGTGTGTGTGTGTGTGTGTGTGTGGAGGGCCGTGTGTGTGTGTGTGGGGGGGGGTATGCATGTGGTGTGTGGGCAGAGACACAGGCATCGTATCACACAGCCAGGCAAAGGACAGCACTGTGTGTGCGCCCGCGCGTGTGTGTATGTG
>NC_073643.1:62810000-62830000 GCF_029407905.1 Bubalus kerabau | reverse complement strand
CGCCTCTCCTACCGCCTCGACCCCTCCTCCCGACGAGAGCCACTCACGGGACACGCACACACACCACCGCGGCGGGGACCCGAGGAGGACACCGGGGTTAAGGGAAACGACACCGCCGCTCGGCCTCAGGCACCTGAGGGACGACCTGGAGCGCTCCAGGGGCACCACCGAGGGACGCTCGCGCACCCGCGCGGGGAGGGGGGCGCGCAGCGCAGCAGCGGCAGAGCCCTCCCCACCGCGGGGAGAGCCGCTCGCAGAGCACACGCCGGGAAGGCGAAGCGAGAGCATCTGCTGTGTCAACAGACCCACGGCCCCCACTGACGCCCCGAGGCGGGGGACAGGAGACCGAAGGTCAGGGCCAGAGACCGCAACCCAACTCCTGCCTTCCTCACCCTCCACGACGGGCAGGGGGGAAAGACAGGCGAGGGGCCCCGTGAGCAGACCGAGAAGAGCGGACGCGTTCACCAGGAACGCCCGTCCCTCGTCTGGCACGGCTTAGGCCCGGCCCGGGAGAGCACGACCACACCACATCGATCGGTTGAGCCAAGGTGGAGCAGGGGGGGAGGCGCGGCGAGGACAGTCACCAGAGGGGCCCGCTTTAAGCCCCACCGGCAACCTCCGCCCCCCCACCTCGCCTCAGGCGAGAGCGGCCCACGACCCCAGGAAGAGAACGCCTGACACGTGGCACGGAGCCCATAGGGCGGGGGCCGCATCTCAGCCTTCACCGGGTGCCCGCAGCGGGGAGCGCACAGGGTAGAAGACCCACAGCGCCTCGCCCCGCCACCCTCGGGTCGCCCAGAGACCGGAGGTGGCACCACGGGTCGGGTCAGCTAGACACCACCACCACCACCGCACGGGAGCCGGCGCACAGGCCCAGGCGGGCGGCTCCAGCGGCAAGGGCCGAACCGGGCACCAGCTGGCGGCCCGAAGGCTCAGAGCCCCGCGTGCATCTAGAGACCCAAAGTCCTCGGCGGCAGACACCGAAGGAGACCGTGTCAGCACTTACCTGGTGGTAAAAAAGGCCCATTAAGGGTGACGAAATGACAGCAGCCGACAGCGGGGCCCATCCACGACTCGCATGGAGGAACCCCGGAACCTTGGCCCGGCCACCTGTCCCCAGCGCTACCCCATAAACACCAGGCCCGGAGCTCTCTGCGTGGGGGGGGGGGGGGGGGGGGGGGGGCGGGTTCATCTGGTCGACCGGGGGGAGGGGAGCAGGGGGACGGGGCGTGTGGTGGCCCAAGTGGGGCCGCGGACACCCACCAAGGGAGAGGGAGCTGGCCCGGGGTGCCCTCCCCACTTCGCCCAAACCGGTAGGGGTACCGGTCCGTCGGAGTCTCCGAAAGGGGATTTGGCTTCAATGGGCATCAAGAAACAAGAAGAACGAACCGTCAGCGAGGCGCCTCCAACGAGACGAGCGGGCCCCGACCAGGGACCGCGCCCGGGGCCCAGACCGTCCTAGATGGGGCACCCAGGACGGCCCGAGCCGGTCCCCACCTCCTGACCGGGATTCAGGGAGTTGGGGAGGGGTGAGACAAAGTCACGTCCGACGACCGAGACCCACGAGGGCACGCTGAAGGGTCGAGCGCGCCCTCCCCGGCCACCCGCGGAAGCAGGGTCCGGTCCATCCCCGTCTCCGAACCCATCGAGACTTTGAAAAAGTAACAGCATGTGTGCCGGGAGACGCCTCGGCCACCGGACCCCACGGGGTGGGGTTGGGGGGGGGGGGGGGGGGGACCGCACACGCGCCCGCCTCTCCCCGTCAACCCTCACGACTCCGGCGGGCGGGTCCCCACCTCCGGAGTGCGACGCGGAAAGCACCTCGTTCAGAAAGCACCCGAGGGCCCGGACCCAGGTGCGCCCTCCGGCGACCTCCAAGCCACAGTCCGGGCCGGTCCCCACCTCCGGAGCGGGGCCGAGGGCGAAGCAAACGCTCCTGAGGGCGGCCCAGGAGGAGTCCGGACCGCCGAGCCCGAGTCCAGGCGCTCCGGGCAGGGAAGACCCTCTCCCTGCCCACCGCGGCGGCCCGTCCCTGGGAGGGTCCGGCCGGTCCGTCTCCGCGGCCACAGGGGCACGGGGAGATGCTGGTCGACCCGGTCCGGCCACCCCAGAGCCCGGCCCCGGAGCGCCGCGACGATCACCCTCCTCAGAAACCTAGAGAACCAATCTCCGGCGACAGCAGGACGTCCCTAGGCCTCGGCGCCACCGGGACTGTCGCCGCCAGCGTAGCCGGTGACTGAGAGCTCTGCCTCGGGCCCGGCTGCTGAGTCACAACCCTCCTGAAGGGCTCGCCGAAGCTCCGGAGGACGAGGGACAATATACAAGCGGCCGCCAGGTGGCTCCCGACAACCGGCTCGAACGTCCCGAGGACGGGTCGCTGTCGCCGGCCGCCGGGGACGCCACAGCGCCGGCCGCCCAAACGCCCGAGCTCGGCCCGGAGCCTCCGCCGCCGAGCGACGCGACGCGACGCGACGCGACCCCGGCCGCAGAGGAAGGGAGAGGAGCCGGGAGATCTCTCCCCTGGAGGCTGCCACGAAAGAGACGCGATCCCCCACGCGATTCCAGGGTGGTGGGGGGACATGCCACGGAGACGCAGGCGGGCGGCGGGGGCTCGGGGCGGGGTGGGCGGAGAGAGGGGCACCAGTGACATCCCAGGAACCCCCGGCCCCCCGGGCCCCCGAAAGAGGGGCGCGGGAGGGAGGGAGGGAGGGACCGGCAAAACGAAACCAGGCAAGCGCTGCTGAGAGAACAAAGCAGGACTTTCGAAAGCAGACACAGACACAGACACACAGACACAGACACGGACACGCAAGCCTAGGAGCAAGAAAGGAAAAGAAGGAGACACTCGGACCCCCCAAGAAGAGAAAACAAAACTCAACCTGGGTAGAGGCACCGTGACAAAGTCCAAAGACAGCACACACAAGCATGCGCGGGTGGGTGGGGAAAGTGCACTTGAGGTCAGGAGACCATGGATTTCAAACTCACTGGCCACAAACACCGGAAAGGCGGACGGCCCGGGAGGTCTGGTGGGGGGGGGGGGGGGGGGGGTGCGGCGGTGGCAGGGCTGCGGGGGGTGGCGGGAGGGGTGGGGGCTCGGGGGGGTGGGGGGTGGTGTTGAGGGGCGTGCTGGTGAGGAGGACCGGGTCCATAGGGATCCACTAAATAAACCCCGGGTCCCATGACAACAGCCAACTCAATGAATAAATACCTTTTTGACGTAGCTCAGGAACGAAATGAAACAAAACCACCAGGCAGGAAAGTCAAGTCGTAGAACTGTCCTGGCAGCTTAAAAGTCAGAGAGAGAGAGGGAGAGGGAGAGAGGGAGAGGGAGAGAGGGAGAGGGAGACAGGGAGAGGGAGACAGGGAGAGGGAGAGGGAGAGGGACAGAGAATGCATACACATGTGCATATACGCGTGTACATATGTATATGCACGCGTATTCGCGTCTATATATACGTGCACGCATGCGTATACACACACACGTACGAAGGGCATGCTCACGTACACGCACGTGTCTGTGTGCGCACGTGTATGCCTAGGCATTTCTAGTGTGCGTGTATGCTTGCGTGTATATACGCATACAGAGGCCTCTATACACCTACGTACACGGATAGACACAGGCGTGAATACACGTGCTCACATGTGCAGAGACGTCGGGATACATAGGCACACACATACAAATACATGCGGACGTGTCAACGCATATAGATGCACACGTGTGTATACGTGTGATGTCTGCGCACAGGTGTGGATGCACGTCTATGCGTACCCATACGTGCATGCTTGCATAGACACACATATCTGCGTGTGTATGTGCACACGTGTATGTACACATGTATGCATACGTACGGACGCATACGTAGACGTCTACATAGAGCATATGTACATCCACACAGACGTACGCGTGTCTATGTGCCTACATACGCACGTGTGTGTATGTGTCTGTACATATATATATATATATGTACACACACACACGTAGACGTGCACCCATGTACGTATGTACAGGTGCCCGCGTGCATCCAGAGTGCCTATACACAGGTTGATGTGCATAGATGCGCACACATGTATACACGTACGCAAACGCGCGTGTGTATACATACGTGGACATATGCATCAGTGTACGTGTGCATCTATAGCCATGTGTCTGCGTGGATGTCTACGTGCGCGCGTGTGTGTTTATCTATAGGTGTATATACGTACATATATATACTCACAGACACACACGTACATACCCGGACGGAAACACACATCCGCGTGTGTGTGTGTGTGTCTGTCTGTCTGTCTGTCTGTCGTGTGCGCGCACACGCCCGTATATACGGGGAAAGCACAAGCATATCGCAAAAGGGGCTTTTCTGTCCAACACCGATCAAGGCGTCAGACACCTCAACCTCCAAAAGGGAAACAACCCCCGATGAGCGAAGTGGGCAGGAGGCCCGAACAGACCCCTTCCTTCCAAAGAAAGGTAGAACAGACAGACACCCAGAAGCACAAGGGAGAACACACATCCACGGCAGGGCTGGGCTGGGCTGGGCTGGGCTGGGCTGGGGCTGCTGGGGGTGGGGGCGGGCTCACGGAAGCACCCCCCCCCCCCCCCGGGGCGTTTCCCTGGACAATGATCCTTCTCATTCGGAGGGGAAAGGCCCGGGAGCCGGGAATCGCTCTCACGACAGCAAGTTCGAACCCTCAGAGGACAGTGGCTCCTGATGGATCGAACGCGTCTTTTCTGCAGCTGAGAAAACTGTGGGCGGACTCAGAGAGATCAGATCTCATCCCCTGGCGCCTCACAGACAGAGAAACCACATCCCTAGGGAAAAGAGTCCTGCGATGTACCCTCCCCCAAAGATTCCCCCATTCGACCCAACCCAGCAACTCCACAGGGTGCCCACGGAGGGAGGGGACAAAGAAGATACGGACGTGTGTATGTGAGGGATCGACCCCTATCCCTAGGTAGACATCCGTTCACACATCATGCTAGAACTCTGTCTGTGTGCCTACGCCTGGATCTATTCACGTGCGCGCGTGCACACGGGCATGCAGACACACACACACACACACACACACACACACACACACACACACACACACACACACAGGAATGGGACTCAACCACCAGAAGGGAATGAAATCTCACAGTCTGCAGGAACCTGGAGAGACCTTTAGAGGGTATTATGCTACATGAAATACCTCAGATCAGTCGTTTCCATGCAGAACCTACCAAACCATACACCGTGAACAGAACAGAACCAAACAGAAACAGGCTCAGAGATACTACAAAGGAACACACGGGGGTCGGGGGGGGTGGGGGTTGGCCAGAGGAGGGAGGGGCGGGGGTTGGGGGTGGGAGAGAATGAGTGAGTGCCACTGGTGAGGGAGACAGACGAAGCGGTGCAACCTTCCACTTATGAAATGCATGAGTCGCGGGCACGTCTTGACACCAAATGGCAAATGTCATTTGCCGTGACACCAAGTGGTGACGGACAGTCACTAACTAGATGTATCCTGGTGATCGCTGTGTCATGTGCTACACGAAAACCTCGTCTGTACAAGCTGAAAATTAAAGGGGGGGACGCCCCCCGCCCCCCGCCCCCCCCCCCAAAATAAAAGGAAAGGAAGAAGGAGGGAAGGAAGGAAAGAAGGAAGGAAGGAAAGAAGGCAAAAGAAAAGGTTGGCAGTCAGTTAGACGTCTATTTGAGAAGAGTGGGACTTGTGTGTGTGGGGGGAGGGGGGGGAGGGGGGGAGAAACTAGGGTGAGGAGGAGGAGAAAGAAAAGGACCCGATTGCCTTGAGGGGGAGGGGGAGATGAACGATCCCAAGAGTGGACAGGACGGTCAGGTGAGTGCCATAGGGAAAGGAAACGAAGCCAAGCAACCGAACACACTCCCCAAGGTGGCTTTGTTCAGTCCAAGATCAAGATGTGGACAGCACGGTGTCCTCCAGCACACAGCGATACACAGGCCTCACTCGGCAGGGGGAGTTCGGGATAACCCTGAACGCCGAAGCGGACAAAAGAAGCCGTCACGTTCATCCATGGCTGAAAAGTACCATGGTCCCACGACATTCCAAACTCCTCTCAAACCATTGGAAGACTCTCTCGCTCACTCGCCGTTCAAAATGTAGAGAACAGAAAAGGAGCGAAACGATGGTGGCTGGCTGGCTGGCTGGCTGGCTGGCTTTCCGTGAGAGTGTGATTAGGGAACACATGGACAGAAAAGCATCCGATTCACTTGTGTAAAGCATCTCTCTTGCCTTCTCGGGCCTGGTGTCTTTCCTCTGTCTGGATGATCCCCCTCCCCCCACCCCCCACCCCACTCCCAGCTTGAAGATCAGCCTCCAAAACGAAGCCCTTTGTGCTCTCCAGGTCCCGCCGCCACGATCTCTTTGGAGCGCCCTTCTGAAGGGGAACGTTTTCATCCACGTCATCGCCCTGAGACAGCTTCAGCCTGTCCCTCCCCTCCCCAACCCACCCCACCGCCACCCCCCGCCGCCCTCTCCCCCTCCTGCTCCTCTTCCCCCTCCTCTGAACTGTCGAGCTCCTCTCGCGCTGGCCTCTCACCCCACACGGGGTGGCAGTGTTGGCCTAGGTCTGCTCAGGTGTCTCCTAACAGCATCCAAGTGGACTTCCACTGTTTCTCGGCTGCGTCGTTCGGGGACCGTGTTTTTCCTGGCCTTGTCTGCGGGTGGGGGAGACCCGGACGGGCCGGGGCCAGGCGGGGTGGGGGAGCCTGCGTGTGGGGGGAAGGGTGGGGACAGAGAGGAGGAGGAGGAGGAGGAGGAGGAGGAAGAGGAGGAGGAGGAGGAGGAACAGGGACACAGCTCCCCAGCGCCAGTGTGTGCCTGAGGCCTGGAAAAGAGATCACGCACCAGGCTGGCTCCGAAAAGGGGAATCGGTCAGGAGACCGGGCACGTTTGTTCTTCGCAGAGTCCCTGCGGATCGAACAGGCAGTGGCAAGTTTGGGGCTTCCCGCACTTAGAACTGTTCACCCATCGTGGACACAGGCGTCGGGCACACCGGGGGTTAGGCTCTCGGTGCGATGTCCACAAGCCGTAGCCACTGAAACGTGTGCACCCTGGAGCCGCCGCCGCCGTGCAGAGGGAGATCTCATCCGGCTTCCACGGGTCCTTCCCGTGAGTAGGCCGGGATCTCAGGAAGCACAGACATCCAGAGCGTTGAGTGCACCTGACCGTCACGCTCTCAGAATCCAAGTGAACCAGAAGGGAGGGTCCCTCACGTGTGGGTTTGTCTTTCCATCGGAGGCATCCTCTCTTGGAGCCGATTAGGGTCCCGCGGGCCCCGTGGAGCAGAGAGGACAGAGAATGCCCTTCGGTCCCCTGCTCCTCCCACGCGCACGCGCGCGCGCACGCTCCCCAACGGTCCTAGGAACATCCTGCCCCAGAGGAGCGTGCCGGCCACGACCCACCTACACGGAGACGTCCGTGTCCGTCCGCGTCAGTCATCCTCGTCCAGAGTCCCCCGTCCGTCTGCCCTCGCCTTCACGCCTGGCACTGTCCGTTCTGTAGGTTCGTATCGAACCTGCCCGGAGCCCGGCGGCATCTTCCCGGATCAGGGATCGATCGAAAACACCCTGTCCCCTGCCTCCTCGGCAGGTGGATTCTTCACCACTGGACCACCAGGCAGGGAAGTCCCTTCACAGCCTTCTAAAATCATCTACCCCGAAACAGTCCACGTCGTCCTCCAAATCATGGCACCATCACGACTGAAATGAAGGAAAATATGTTCGTTCAAGAATGTCTTCACTCCTCAGTGCTTCTTGCTTTAGAACCACAAAGGCCTCTCTCTCTCTCTCTCTCTCTCTCTCTCTCTCTCTCTCTCTCTCTCTCTCTCTCTCTCACAGACACACACACACACACACACACACACACACACACACACACGAACAGAGGTGGGCTCATAGTCCAAAAGAAACCAACGTTTGTGTGTATCCATCCCACTTGTTGTGGCTGTCGTGCCGTCGCTCGTCCAAGACGCTGATCTACTATGGAATCCGATGTCGTCTTCTCTAGGACACGTCGAGAGGCAGCAAGCGTGCCGGTTTGTGAGAACCGAAGGTCAACCCGGCATGATGGAGGCCAGCCAGGTGTGGGCTCAGAGGCCCATCGAGATTCGAACTCCAGTTCACGGAGGGGAGCGGTGGGAACAGGAGCGTGGACTGCGAGTCCGATCCTCACCGTACCAAAAGGCGACATCATCCCCTTCCTCCCTCATCGGCGTCTGCACGGCTCCTCCTGGCCTCAGGGATCCCATTGAAAGGACGTACAGGTTGTGTCCTTTTCCCTGGCCCGACCGTTTCGAAACCCTCCAAGAAAAAGCGGTGACGTCAAGAGATCCGCCTCGAGTTCGGGACCGGGGCTTCCCCGGGGGCCCCGTGGCAAACCACCCCGTGCCCAGGCAGGAGACATGGGTTTCACCCCCGGTCCGGGAAGAGCCCACACGCTGCCCATATGCCTCGGTGATGGAGTCTGTGTTCTAGATCCTGGCCGCTGCGAGTGTCGAGCCCACACCCAGCAGCCACTGAAGCCCACGTGCCCCAGTGCCCCCGCGCCCCAAGAGGAACCACAGCCACGAGAAGCCCAGACGCACGACCGTAGAGCGGCCCCCTCTCTCCACAGAGAGAGAACAGCTTGCACGGCCATGAAGACCCAGCACGCCCCCACAGACATCAAAGACGGCCAATGATCATCCAGCGAGACGGCCTAAGATCGGACGCGATCGGCCAATACCTAGTCCTATCCCTCGGGAAGCTCCCTGAATCTTCTGTAGATACGCCTAAAGAAACCCCAGCTCTCCGTGCCGTCGGAAGCGCGGGAAGCTCTCCGTACAGTGCCGAGAGCACCGTGGAGACGTCACCCTCGGGCCCCGTGAGCCTGACTGTTCTCACGAAATCCCTCACAGTCCGGGCTCTGGAGATCGGCCCGCGCGGACCTGCAGACGACGCACGGCCATCCCTCTCGGCTCCCTGCGTGCTCACCGGCCCAGGTGTGCCGTGCCCCCAGCCTCTGCTCGCATCTCCTGGGCCTGTCTCCCCCATGCTGCTCCACGGACTTGGAATCATTCTCCCCTCTCGTCTGACACGTTTTCTCTTCTGTTCGACCATGTCTGGCTCCCCAGGCACCACTTCCCCTCGTTCTTCTCTTCTCATCCCACTCGTCTCGTGGAACTCATTCTATGCGTCTCCGCTCCGTTCCCTAAGGACTCTGTCATCACCCCACTCATCTGGGGATCGACCGGCACCTAGGCAACCCCGGCCCGTGACAACCGTGGTTCCG
Source organism: Bubalus kerabau (assembly GCF_029407905.1). Taxonomy (NCBI): domain Eukaryota; kingdom Metazoa; phylum Chordata; class Mammalia; order Artiodactyla; family Bovidae; genus Bubalus; species Bubalus kerabau. Next base: position 62,820,712 of record NC_073643.1, on the reverse strand, counting down.
TGTCTATCGAACAACCTGCCGACCGCAGGGGGCGTGTGGACGCGAACGAGCCGTGGAAAGCTGGCACCGGGGAATCATCCCGCGGACACACCCTCTGGTTCCACGGTGCTCTCGGGAGCGTTTGGGTCGTCGTCGTCGTCGTCGTCGCCGTCGCCGTCTTCCCTAAGACGTATGCAGTCGCTTTGATTCCCACGGCGTCTATGGGCAAAGAACGGATCGTTCCCCGGATCTCCGGAGAAGGCAATGGCAACCCACTCCAGTCCCCTCGCCCGGAAACTCCCGTGGGCGGAGGAGCCCGGTAGGCCGCAGTCCATGGGGTCGGGAAGAGTCGAACACGACTGAGCGACTTCCCTTTCGCTCTTCCCTTCCAGGCATTGGAGAAGGCCGTGGCAACCCACTCCAGCGTTCTCGCCTGGAGAACCCCAGGGACAGGGGGGAGCCTGGCGGGCTGCCGTCTACGGGGTCGCACAGAGTCGGACGCGACGGAAGCGACTTAGCGGCAGCCGCAGCAGCAGCGACCGGATCACCTCAGAAGGACTTAGAAACGAGTCGTGGTTGAGAAATGATGGATCCTGCCAACAATCTCACTTCGGGGTATACATCGAAGGACATGAACACCTGAATCTCACCTAGAGAGAGGTCTGCACTCCCAGGTCCATCGCAGCATCATTCACAAGAGCCAAGATGGGGAACCCGCCGAAGTGTCCATCTAGGGAAGACTAGATCCAGAAGATCCACGATCCAGATGGAGATCCATGGATAGGTAGATCTAGGTGTCCCAGGTAGCCCCAGGAATGAACACGTTCTTACGTCGTGATAGCATGGATGTGACTTAGGGAGGGATGCCCAATGAATAAGTCAGGTAGAGAAAGAAACAGAGCGTCTCCTGTCACTTCCATGCCATGCAAGGCCATCTAAAGCAATGAAAACGATCATCACAGAGCGGCTGGGGGAGGGAGACATGGGAAGATGTCGATCGATGTAAGGGCGGGGGCGGCGGGAACTTCACGGATAAGGTACATATATACTGTCTACGTCACAAAGAGCACGGTGATTCTAAAGAACAGCCTTATCGGTATCGCCGTCTCATATGCGGAGAAGGCAACGTCACCCCACTCCAGTCCTCTTGCCCGGAAAATCCCGTGGACGGAGGAGCCCGGTGGGCCGCAGTCCACGGGGTCGCACAGAGTCGGACACGACCGAGCGACTGGCCTTCCCCTTTTCCCTTTCACGCCTCGGAGAAGGAAATGGGAACCCACCGCAGTGTTCCTGCCTGGAGAACCCCAGGGACGGGGGTGCCCGGCGGGCTACCGTCTACGGGGTCGCACAGATTCGGACACGATGGAAGCGACTGAGCAGTGGCGGCGGCGGCGGCGGCGGCGGCGGCGGCAGCAGCAGCAGCAGCAGCAGCAGCATTATCGTATTCGAAAGTTGCCATGACCGTGGACATGACCCATTCACTTCCCATACAACGGAAGAAGGACATGGCAACCCACTCCGGTATTCTTGCCTGGAAAATTCCATGGATGGAGGAGCCTGGTAGGCTACAGTCCGTGGGGCCGCAAAGAGTCTGAGCGACTTCACTTTCTTTCGCATACAGTCATGAGATGTATGGGTTGTGATCCAGCTATGAGCTACCGCTTGGGTGGTCATGAATGATTCTTTTGCAACAGACAGGTGCATCAAGTCACCATTCTGTACCCGTTAGAACGAAGGATGTTGTACGTCCTTCACGAAGAACATTCTATTTCAATACACCGGGACATGAAACACATAACATCACCTAGTTTTAGTATCTTTCAATGAAGAGTCTGTATTGGCTGCGCCAAAAGAAAAGAAAAGAAAAGAAAGCTTTATTTGGGGTGGGGGTGGGGGTGGGGGGTGACTTAGAGATTGCCATGCAGGGACACAGATTTCCATAAAACCCAGGGCATGTTCCCCAGGAAAGAGTCAGGGGCCTAGAAAGCTGAGCCTCGTGAGGTTGTCAAGCCAGCTGAGAGCACTTAGGATTTGCTGTCATGCAAAGAAGGACAGGTTTCTTCTTCCAGGGTAGAGGGTCGCAAGGTATTTAGGGAAAGGGGAGGGTAGGAGAGGTCTCTTGCATTTCGGGAACGCTGTTTCCTTCGAGGATGTGGAGGCCTCTGGGACCCAGGAAGTGCTCCAAGGGTACATTCCGTCCAGACGGAGACACACGGACCTCTTCCTCCATGGCCTCCCCTCTCTATTTGGGGGAGCTCTCTCGGCCATGCTGAGTCCACTTGGATGTGTCTTTCCCATGTCATACCCTCTGGCATTCAAAGATCTCCTTCCATCGTTTTATAAAGAGACCCGGCGTATGTATCTTTTTAGAGACGATGAGCGTCAGACGCGATCACTCTCCGTGGCGTGGTTTCGGGCACGACACCCCATACATTCCACGTCTCTCCTGGCCATCGAGAAAGGCTGCGTACGGCACAGGATGCCACGGGACCGGGGAGGTCCTCGGGTTCCGCCCGCCCTCGACTTGGCTGCGGTCTCCGGTTTGGTTCTGTTCCGCGTGTGCTTTCTGACCCACGTGATCGCTCCGGATAGGGCACCCCATCCAAGCTCACACCCATCGAGTCTGTGTGACTCCTAGTCACGCATCAGGTGGGGATATCGACGCCCTCCACGTGGATCCATAACCATCGCCGTCCTGTGTTCAGGAGGATCCTTTCGTGGGTCCCGGGGGCGCTACGTGCTGTCCGTAGGAACTATGGAAGGAGGCTCGTGACATGGTGCAGGAGACAGGGATCAAGGCCATCCCCATGGAAAAGAAACGCCAAAAAGCAACATGGCTGTCTGGGAAGGCCTTCCACATAGCCGTGAGACGCAGAGAAGCGAAAAGCAAAGGAGAAAAGAAAAGATATAACCATCTGAATGCAGAGTCCCAAAGACTCGCAAGAAGAGAGACGAAAGCCTTCTTCAGCGATCCGTGCCCAGACAGAGAGGACAACAACAGAACGGGAAAGACTAGGGAATCTCTTCCAGAACGTCAGCGATACCAAAGGAACGTGTCATGCCAAGATGGGCTCGATCAAGGACAGACATGGTATGGACCTAACAGAAGCAGAAGATGTGGAGAAGAGACGGCAAGAATACACAGAAGCACCGTACAAAAAAGATCTTCACGACCCAGATCATCACGATGGTGTGATCACGGACCTAGAGCCAGACCTCCTGGAATGTGAACTCAAGTGGGCCTTCGAAAGCATCACTACGAACAAAGCTAGTGGAGGCGATGGAATTCCAGGGGAGCTCGTCCAAATCCTGAAAGATGATGCCGTGACAGTGCTGCACTCACTATGCCAGCACATTTGGAAACCTCCGCCGTGGCCACAGGACTGGAAGAGGTCCGTGTTCATTCCAATCCCAAAGAGAGGCCACGCCAAAGCATGCTCAACCGACCGCACACTCGCACGCCTCTCACACGCTAGTAGAGTCGTGCTCAAAATTCCCCAAGCCAGGCTTCCGCAATATGTGAACCGTGAGCTTCCTGATGCTCAAGCTGGTTTGAGAAAAGGCAGAGGAACCAGAGAGCAAATGGCCAACGTCCGCTGGGTCATGGGAAAAGCAAGAGAGTTCCAGAAAAGCGTCTATTGCTGCTTCGTGGACTATGCCCAAGCCTTTGCCTGCGTGGATCACGGTAAACTGTGGACAATTCTGAGAGAGATGGGCATACCAGACCCCCTGACCTGCCTCTCGAGGTTAGAACTGGACACGGAGCCACAGACGCGTTCCAAATAGGAAAAGGAGTTCGTCACGGCTGTATCTCGCCACCCTGTGTATTTACCTTATACGCAGAGTCCATCATGAGAAACGCTGGGCCGGGAGACACCCAAGCTGGAATCAAGATTGCCGGGAGAAATATCAATCCCCTCAGAGAGGCAGAGGACACCACCCTTAGGGCAGAAAGTGAAGAGGAACTCAAGAGCCTCTTGAGGACAGTGAAAGAGGAGCGTGAACACGTTGGCTTGAAGCTCAACATTCAGAAAACGAAGATCGGGGCATCCGGTCCCATCCCTTCACGGGAAACAGACGGGGAAACAGTGGACACGGCGTCAGGCTTTATGGGTCTGGGCTCCAAAATCACTGCAGACGGTGACTGCGGCCACGACCTTAAAAGACGCTTCCTCCTTGGAAGGAAAGTCATGCCCAACCTAGATAGCCTATTCAGAAGCAGAGACATGACTTTGCCAACAAAGGTCCGTCCAGTCAAGGCTATGGTTTTTCCTGTGGTCAGGTATGGATGTGAGAGTTGGACTGTGAGGAAGGCCGAGCGCCGAAGAATGGATGCTTTTGAACCGTGGTGTTGGAGAAGACTCTTGAGAGTCCCTTGGACTGCCAGGAGAGCCAACCAGTCCATTCTGAAGGAGATCAACCCAGGGATTTCTTTGGAAGGCATGACGCTAAAGCGGAAACTCCAGTCCTTTGGCCACCTCATGCGAAGAGTCGACTCGTTGGAAAAGACTCTGATGCTGGGAGGGATTGGGGGCAAGAGGAGAAGGGGACGACAGAGGAGGAGATGGCTGGATGGCATCACGAACTCGATGGACGTGAGTCTCAGTGAACTCCGGGAGTTGGTGATGGACAGGGAGGCCTGGCGTGCTGCGCCTCACGGGGTCGCAAAGAGTCGGACACGACTGAGCGACTGATCTGCTCTGATCCGATCTGATGTGCGGTCCGTGATCTCACGTGCCTTTCGGGCATGGGTGATGGAGACGGACCCCAAGCGGCAGGGCGGCCATCTGGCATCTCGGCCTAGAGCGGTTTCCCAAGTGACATCTCAGAACCGGGGCTGAGACAGCCATCCCTCCCCGGGCCCCCCTCGGTGGCCGGGGTGGGGGTGGGGGTGGGGGAGTGTGAGGTTAGGGAGACGGGAGTGGGGGACTGGGCTAGGGGTCGGGGGCGCGTGAGGCGAGGGGACCGTCCCGGTCCCCCTGAGAAGTGAAGGCAGGTTCCGTCCGTCCCCCTGAGAACTCCCTGCCTTCAGGCGTGTGAGAGGAGCAGGTTTCTCTCCAATCCACGGCCACGCATCATTTTCCGCCCCGTTCAAACACACAGACAAACACGTGTGTGTTTCTCTCGGCTTGTTTTCTGGCCGAGGCCAAAGACCTCTTCAAGCGTGTCCAAAGGATCTGACAGGATGGGAGGGTGCAGGTCAATCCATGTGTCAAGAGATCCAGAGAACCTGTCACAACTGTGACTCGGGCCTTTTTCAGAAACGGGCCCATCTGGAGGATTCCCTGGACAGGAGTCACCCCAGAAGTTTCCTTGAAGGGATCGAGTTGCAGGAGTCGGGGACGTGGCCCCGCCGCCGCCGCCGCCTCCAAAGGGCCTCCTCAGCCCGGCAGGCCGGCAGGCCCTGCAGGCAGGGGCTATTGTCTGTGGGCCCCACCCCCACCTTCCCCCACCCTCCCCCTGCAGGGCCTCGTCGGATAGCTTCATTCAAATGCAGAAAGCTTTCCAGTCAAGTCAGAGCCTCTGACTTCGCCTCGAGCTTCTCTCTATTGAATGGTGATCCGCCCCACCCAGCCATTCCACGTCTCCACCTTGAGACGGCCCCTTCGGCCCCGCGCGGAGGAAGGGGGCTGGGGGATGGGGAGGGAGGCCGAGGGACAGACTCGCCTACGTGTCAGGCCAAAGGAGTCTCCTCCTTTGTGTAACCCAGGAAACCCGGGTCATGCATGTGAGGATCACGGACGGACGTGCGTCGAAGCAGCCACCGTCCCTTGACATCTTCCCTTCCGCGGGAGGAGGTTTTCCTTCCTGCCTGCCTTCAGAGAGACAGAAAAGGAGGGAGGGGCAGAGCGTCCCTCTGGCGCTGGCCGGCTCTTAAGTCACTTGACTCCAAAACACTCCACAGGGCACGGAGGTTCACGTGCAGTGGGGTGGGGTGGGGTGGGGTGGGGTGGGGACGGCGGCCTACTCCGGACCCCACCAGTTTTCCCTCCTCTTGACCCTTGCCCGGAACCCATGAAAAGCTGAGCTGGTGACTGTGTGTGAGTGCATGCATGTACGTGTGTACGTGAGAGACGGCGCGTGTGCGTGTGCGTGTGCATGGACGTGAGAGAAAAAGAAAGGAAAGAAAAAAAAAAAAAAAAAGGAAAGAAAGGGAAAGGAAAAAAAAAAAAAAAATCCAGAAGGCAGGAAGGAGGGAAGGGCGAAATAGGTTAGTTCGTAGGGGCCTCCGTGTCACAGCAAGAGTTTCTGAGCACAGATCCTCCATTCAGGGAAACAGTGATCGTATCTCCTCTCAGGAGGCCGTGATGTCGATGGACGGGTGCGGGAAAGCAGGCCTGGGGTGCAAGCCATCAGGTATTCCGCCGCCCCCCCCCCGAGGCACTTGTAAGGAAACCAAGGAAACACACAGGTTCATCCCTGGAGCGGATTCGAGAAACCAGTCGGCAGAGGGAGAGGCAGTCTAGGAGGTTGATTTCTAGACGTCGGGGTCGGGCCCTGGAGCGGGTTGCCATGTCCTTCTCCAGGAGGCCTTCCTGGCCCGGGGATGGAACCCGGGTCTCCTGCATCGCAGGCAGACTCTTGACCGTGTGAGCCACCAGGGAGGCTCCGTCAGAAACGTTCACCAAGTCCTCTAGCTTCCATCCGCAGGGCTTCAGGCACAGGGCCTTTTGAGTTCTCCGTCAGAAGGACAAGAGAACATGGGACGTGGTGGTGCCCCCCCCCCCCCCCCCCCCCCCGAGAGAGGGTTGTTGTCCCCAGATAGCGGAGGCAGCTCGGAACACTTCAGGCTCCAGTCCCCGTCTCGGGTGAAGAACCACACGCAAAGGAACACACACACACACACACACACACACACACACACACACACACACACGTATAGGACACGACTCTCCTATCCAGAAGTGTGTACCCCCGTTTCACGGAAATATCCTCTGGGCCCCTAAGGAACGTGTGGCAATCACTCTCGCCAAGGAGATAAGAATCCTCCACGGAGAGTTTCTGAAGTCTGGAAGGACCGGGTCGAGAGAAAAAGAGAAACGATTCCCTTCTGTTGACAGGGGTGCTGTATGAAGTGACCAAGGGGATGTCCATCTTTCCAAATTCCCATTTTAAACCTCGTGTCCTTTTCGGTCCTTTGTTTTCTCTTTGTATCTGGAAAACAACAGATGGGACGGTAGGTCCTTTCATGATTTTCTTTCTTTCTTTTTCCTGCCTGCGTGCCTGTCCGCCCGCCCGTCCCTCCGTCTGTCTTTTCTCTGTCTCTCTCGCTTTCCACTCAGGTTAGGGAATTAAAAAAAAAAAAAAAAAAGAGGAATCTGTAGGAATCTGTATTTCTGCAGGTCAGGAAGCAACAGTTAGAACTAGACATGGAACCCAACAGGCTGGTTCCAAATAAGGGAAAGGAGTCCATCAAGGCTGTCCATCGTCACCCTGCTTATTGAACGTACACGCTGAGTACACATCATGAGAAGCGCTGGGCTGGATGAAGCACAAGCTGGAATCCAGATGGCCGGGAGACATATCAATCCCCTCAGATATGCACACGACAGCACCCTCACGGCAGAAATGAAGTCTAGGGTGGGTTTCCAAAGCCGTGTTCGTTTCAGGTGTTCAGAGTCTTTTCCCTTAGAGGTTCATGCAACGTCATACGTCTATTTTCCCGTGCTGGCATAGTATAGAGTAGGTGCTTGTGGATTCTTTGGATGTACAGTTTATGTGTCCATGTTCAACCAGCCCTCCTAAGTGGACCGTCCTGCCCTTCCTCCCCCGCCCCCACCCCCCATCGCCCCATCCTCTTTTCCTCAAGACGTCAGGCATCCACTTCAGCATCCTGTTCCTCCGTTCATCCAACCCCATGGAAGAAGTCATTTCTCCAGTTTCTCCGTCGGTTCTCTACACCTCGCCTGATGGTGGCAGGTGACTGGAAGACTGAGAGTTCTGAAGACTTTTGCAAGAGCTTTGGGTGAAGGCTCCTCGGATGTGCTCGGTGAAGTGGGTGGTGTGTCCATCAGTAGAGACCGTGGAAGGTATGCCCCACGTGGCACAAACACCGTTGCTTTGAGTTGTGGTCGGTTTGCCTGTCTGCACCGAGAGACGGAAGGGAGGCTTCCACCTTCCACAGAGAAAGCTATCCCTAGCGTACCAAGGATGTTTGACAACCCCCCGCCCCCACCCCCCGCCACCCCAGGTTACAGGCGCGAGAGGTCAGACTGTAGCAATCATCATGTCCAGGGTGTATTCACAACAGGCAGACTCATCTTAAAGGCACCCTGTCCTGTGAAGGTGGAGGGAGGGGAGCGAGAAGCAGAGGGACGATGACAGAGGAAGGAAGGAAGGAGAAAGAGAGGGGACAGGAACACACGCAGTGGGGCGAGGTGGGGGAGGGGGAGGCGGTGTGTGGCGTGTCTGTGACATGCCCAGGTGGTGTTGCGTGGGTGGAGTGTGCAGCCCAGTGTGTGGGTGGGTGGTTGGGTGGGGGGGGGGGGGGGGGCGGGCAGGTGTGTGGTGTGGGTGTGCTGTGTATAGGTGCCACCGGGGGCCGTGTGGGCGGCACGGGTGTGCGCGTGTGGCGTGCGCCTGTGGGTGCGGGAGGGGGGGCGGGGGAAGAGAGAGAGGCCGAGAGACACAGGCAGGCAAAGGACAACACAGTGTGTGTGTGTGTGTGTGTGGGGGGGGGGGGGTTGTGTGGTGTGGGGGGCGGGGCGAGATGTGAGTGTGTGTGTGGGCATGCATATGTGGTGTGTGGGGAGAGACAGAGGCCGAGAGACCCAGCCAGGCAAAGGACAACAGTGTGTGTGTGTGGGGGGGGGGTGGGGGGGGTGGGGGGGGGCGGGGCGGGGCGGGATGTGAGTGTGTGTGTGTGGGCAGAGACAGAGGCAGAGCGTCACACGTCACAGCCAGGCAAAGGACAACGCTGTGTGTGTGTTGGGGGGGGGGGGAGGGGCGGGGGGGGGAGGGGCGGGGCGGGACGGGATGTGAGTGTGTGTGTGGGGGGGCTTGCATGTGTGGTGTGTGGGCATAGACAGAGGCAGAGCGTCACAGCCAGGCAAAGGAGAACGCTGTGTGTGTGTGTGTGTGTGTGTGTCTCTGTGTGTGTGTCTGTGTGTGTCTCTGTGTGTGTGTCTGTGTGTGTGTGTTGGGGGGGAGGGTGTGTGTGTGTGTGTGTGTTGTGTGGCCGCTGTGAAGGGCCGGGCGCGCCTGTGTGTGTGTGTGGGGGGGGGGGGCGGGGCGGGGCGGGACGTGAGTGTGTGTGGGTGGGCTTGCATGTGTGGCGTGTGGGCAGAGACAGAGGCAGAGGGTCACAGCCAGGCAAAGGACAACGCAGTGTGTGTGTGTCGGGGGTGTGTGTGTGTTTGTGGGGGCGAGGCGGTGTGTGGTGTTCTCTGTGGCATGTGGGGCCGTGTGAGAGTGTGTTGCGGGGGGGGGGGGGGAAGGGTGGGTAGGTGTGTGGTGTATTGGTGCCACGAGGGGGCGTGTGCGCCACATGGGTGTGTGCGTGGCGGCAGAGACAGAGGCCGGGAGACCCAGCCAGGCAAAGGACAACGCAGTGTGTGTGTGTCCGGGTGTGTGTGTGTGTGTGTGTGTGTGTGGAGGGCCGTGTGTGTGTGTGTGGGGGGGGGTATGCATGTGGTGTGTGGGCAGAGACACAGGCATCGTATCACACAGCCAGGCAAAGGACAGCACTGTGTGTGCGCCCGCGCGTGTGTGTATGTGTGCGTGCACACGCGTATGTGCGTGGCGTGGGCCGGGTGTCTGTGTGTTGGGGGGGGGGGGGGCGTGAGGCGGTGTGTGGCGTGTCTGTGACATGCCCAGGTGGTGTTGCGTGGTTGGAGTGTGCAGCCCTGGCGTGCGCCTGTGGGTGCGGGAGGGGGGGCGGGGGAAGAGACAGAGGCCGAGAGACACAGGCAGGCCAAGGACAACACAGTGTGTGTGTGTATGTGGGGGTGGGGGGTGGGGGGTGGTGTGGGGGTCGGGGCGGGGCGGGATGCGAGTGTGTGTGTGTGGGCTTGCATGTGTGGCGTGTGGGCAGAGACAGAGGCAGAGCGTCACAGCCAGGCAAAGGACAACGCTCTGTGTGTGTGCATGTGCGTGCGTGCACACGTTGTAGGGGTGTGCGTGTGGGGGCTGGGTGTTCATGGGCTGTTTGTGGGGGGGGGGGGGATAGGGTGAGGATGCGTGTGTGCACGCCGTGTGGGGCCGGGGGTGTGTGTGTGCGCGTGCCGGGTGTGTGCCTGGGGATGGTGCAGGCAGAGAGAGACGCAGCCAGGCGCAAAGGACGACGCAGTGTGTGTGTGTGTGTGTGTGTGTGTGTGTGGTATGCACACGGGGCGTGTGGTGTGCGGGCGGGCAGAGACAGAGAGACGCAGCCAGGCAAAGGATAACGTGCATGGATGGATATCCCCCATCATTTTGCTTGTGTTTTCTGACGGCATTCATCACCTCCCCGACCAAGACCACTCCCGTGACATGTGACTCTGCCACCAGCAGCCCGCACTTGGTCTTTGGGCAGGCAGACGCGGGCGTGTGGCGAGTTGGCGGCAGGGGGCGAGGGGCGAGGGGCGAGGGGCGAGGGGCGAGGGGCGAGGGGCGAGGGGCGAGGGGCGAGACTTGCTGTCCCCAGGCCAGCTTTGATCCTCGCGCTCTGCCCCTGAACCTGACTGGAGCAAGTGGATCCGCGTGATCTGTCGTGGCTTTGTCGTTTGAAGTCCTGGGCAGGAGACGGAAGAGTC
>NC_073643.1:62775000-62797500 GCF_029407905.1 Bubalus kerabau | reverse complement strand
GGTGGAGGCGGGGTGGCCGCGCGCCACCGCGAGGGGCAGGGCTCAAGGCGACCCGTGGGCGGGGGAAACGCGAGTCAGCCGCCGGGGCCCACCGCGGGATCTCACCGCCAGAGGCCTCCCAGCACAGGGGCGGTCCCACGGCACGCCCGGGACGACGGACTGGCGCCCCCGACACCCTCACGGGGGCTCACGCCCACCGCCACCGACACACACCCGAGAGCCGCAGCCGGCCGGGGAGAACGCTCTCCCGCCGCGCACCGGCGGCCCACCCCCGTCCCCGACACGCGCAAGGCTCCCCCGCCCCGCCCCGCCTCGGGGACGCCACCGGCCGACGGAGGCCGGGGGACGACACCCACGTGAGGCGAGGCCGGCTCGGTCCCAGACAGGGGACGGGAGCGCGGGGCGGTCGCACGCGCGGGGCGAGGAGGAGAGGCCGGCAGCGGCGGGGAGGGGCCGGCAAGCACGCACGGCGGGGGCCGCGGGACAGGGGCGCGGGCGCCGTCCGGGGACCCGAAAAACACCGGGAACACGGCCGGGCCACCAGGAAAACCAGCGCGGGGTCCCACCGCCACCCACACACGAGGGCGGTCCCGCGACACGCCTGGGACGCCGACCGGTCCCGGCTATCCCCGGAGCGGGCCCCCACGACCCGGCCCCACCACCAGGGCCGGGGTGCCGCCCGGCCCATCTTCCTCCATCCGTCCTCGACAGATCCGTCTTCCATCTAGCCTGACACCCTGGGGCTCGACAGCCTGGGGGTCACGCTCTCAAGCGAGGCGGCCCCGACCGTGACCGCACGCCGCCACCGGCTGCGGCTCGTGGGGAGAGGGCGGGCGCGATAGGCTCTCCCTCACCACGGCTACGGGGCTGGGGAAGCCGGGGCCGACCGGGCGTCGCGCCCCCAACACCTCCCCGCCCTTGCCCCAAGGCTCACCACACCGCGGGGGCCGACCGCGCGCGCGCGCACACGGCACAACGCGCGCCCCGGTCCCCCGCCACCTGCCGGACGCCCGGCGGGGCCCAGCGGGACCCTCTCCCAACTCGAAGGGGGGAGGCGCGGGCCGCGGTAGGCAACGAGCGGCACACGGCCCCAACCGCGGGGCCGGCGCACCCGCCCCCTCACCAACCCCAGAGGAGAGGTGGGGGGGGTGTTCTGCCCACGTGCTCTGGCAGCCGCCACGGCGGCCACCGCGCACTCGGGAGGGGCAGCGGCTGGGGGGTCCGGTACCCCAAGGCTCCCTCTCGGATCGCTAGAGAAGGCTTTCTCACCGAGGGCGCGCCGCCCCTCACCCGGATCGTCTCTCTCCTTCGGGCCCGCGGAGGCGCTCCACGAGCCGCCAGTCCCCAGCTGGGCGGGAGGGGTCTGCGGTACAGGTAGGCGGGGCACCAACACAAGCGCGCCTGCGCGGCCACGGCCAGCGCAGAGCCCGCGTCCCGTCCCCTGCAAGGCCTCATCCGTCAGCCTCCACGACGAGGAGCACAGGCACGCCTCTCCTACCGCCTCGACCCCTCCTCCCGACGAGAGCCACTCACGGGACACGCACACACACCACCGCGGCGGGGACCCGAGGAGGACACCGGGGTTAAGGGAAACGACACCGCCGCTCGGCCTCAGGCACCTGAGGGACGACCTGGAGCGCTCCAGGGGCACCACCGAGGGACGCTCGCGCACCCGCGCGGGGAGGGGGGCGCGCAGCGCAGCAGCGGCAGAGCCCTCCCCACCGCGGGGAGAGCCGCTCGCAGAGCACACGCCGGGAAGGCGAAGCGAGAGCATCTGCTGTGTCAACAGACCCACGGCCCCCACTGACGCCCCGAGGCGGGGGACAGGAGACCGAAGGTCAGGGCCAGAGACCGCAACCCAACTCCTGCCTTCCTCACCCTCCACGACGGGCAGGGGGGAAAGACAGGCGAGGGGCCCCGTGAGCAGACCGAGAAGAGCGGACGCGTTCACCAGGAACGCCCGTCCCTCGTCTGGCACGGCTTAGGCCCGGCCCGGGAGAGCACGACCACACCACATCGATCGGTTGAGCCAAGGTGGAGCAGGGGGGGAGGCGCGGCGAGGACAGTCACCAGAGGGGCCCGCTTTAAGCCCCACCGGCAACCTCCGCCCCCCCACCTCGCCTCAGGCGAGAGCGGCCCACGACCCCAGGAAGAGAACGCCTGACACGTGGCACGGAGCCCATAGGGCGGGGGCCGCATCTCAGCCTTCACCGGGTGCCCGCAGCGGGGAGCGCACAGGGTAGAAGACCCACAGCGCCTCGCCCCGCCACCCTCGGGTCGCCCAGAGACCGGAGGTGGCACCACGGGTCGGGTCAGCTAGACACCACCACCACCACCGCACGGGAGCCGGCGCACAGGCCCAGGCGGGCGGCTCCAGCGGCAAGGGCCGAACCGGGCACCAGCTGGCGGCCCGAAGGCTCAGAGCCCCGCGTGCATCTAGAGACCCAAAGTCCTCGGCGGCAGACACCGAAGGAGACCGTGTCAGCACTTACCTGGTGGTAAAAAAGGCCCATTAAGGGTGACGAAATGACAGCAGCCGACAGCGGGGCCCATCCACGACTCGCATGGAGGAACCCCGGAACCTTGGCCCGGCCACCTGTCCCCAGCGCTACCCCATAAACACCAGGCCCGGAGCTCTCTGCGTGGGGGGGGGGGGGGGGGGGGGGGGGCGGGTTCATCTGGTCGACCGGGGGGAGGGGAGCAGGGGGACGGGGCGTGTGGTGGCCCAAGTGGGGCCGCGGACACCCACCAAGGGAGAGGGAGCTGGCCCGGGGTGCCCTCCCCACTTCGCCCAAACCGGTAGGGGTACCGGTCCGTCGGAGTCTCCGAAAGGGGATTTGGCTTCAATGGGCATCAAGAAACAAGAAGAACGAACCGTCAGCGAGGCGCCTCCAACGAGACGAGCGGGCCCCGACCAGGGACCGCGCCCGGGGCCCAGACCGTCCTAGATGGGGCACCCAGGACGGCCCGAGCCGGTCCCCACCTCCTGACCGGGATTCAGGGAGTTGGGGAGGGGTGAGACAAAGTCACGTCCGACGACCGAGACCCACGAGGGCACGCTGAAGGGTCGAGCGCGCCCTCCCCGGCCACCCGCGGAAGCAGGGTCCGGTCCATCCCCGTCTCCGAACCCATCGAGACTTTGAAAAAGTAACAGCATGTGTGCCGGGAGACGCCTCGGCCACCGGACCCCACGGGGTGGGGTTGGGGGGGGGGGGGGGGGGGACCGCACACGCGCCCGCCTCTCCCCGTCAACCCTCACGACTCCGGCGGGCGGGTCCCCACCTCCGGAGTGCGACGCGGAAAGCACCTCGTTCAGAAAGCACCCGAGGGCCCGGACCCAGGTGCGCCCTCCGGCGACCTCCAAGCCACAGTCCGGGCCGGTCCCCACCTCCGGAGCGGGGCCGAGGGCGAAGCAAACGCTCCTGAGGGCGGCCCAGGAGGAGTCCGGACCGCCGAGCCCGAGTCCAGGCGCTCCGGGCAGGGAAGACCCTCTCCCTGCCCACCGCGGCGGCCCGTCCCTGGGAGGGTCCGGCCGGTCCGTCTCCGCGGCCACAGGGGCACGGGGAGATGCTGGTCGACCCGGTCCGGCCACCCCAGAGCCCGGCCCCGGAGCGCCGCGACGATCACCCTCCTCAGAAACCTAGAGAACCAATCTCCGGCGACAGCAGGACGTCCCTAGGCCTCGGCGCCACCGGGACTGTCGCCGCCAGCGTAGCCGGTGACTGAGAGCTCTGCCTCGGGCCCGGCTGCTGAGTCACAACCCTCCTGAAGGGCTCGCCGAAGCTCCGGAGGACGAGGGACAATATACAAGCGGCCGCCAGGTGGCTCCCGACAACCGGCTCGAACGTCCCGAGGACGGGTCGCTGTCGCCGGCCGCCGGGGACGCCACAGCGCCGGCCGCCCAAACGCCCGAGCTCGGCCCGGAGCCTCCGCCGCCGAGCGACGCGACGCGACGCGACGCGACCCCGGCCGCAGAGGAAGGGAGAGGAGCCGGGAGATCTCTCCCCTGGAGGCTGCCACGAAAGAGACGCGATCCCCCACGCGATTCCAGGGTGGTGGGGGGACATGCCACGGAGACGCAGGCGGGCGGCGGGGGCTCGGGGCGGGGTGGGCGGAGAGAGGGGCACCAGTGACATCCCAGGAACCCCCGGCCCCCCGGGCCCCCGAAAGAGGGGCGCGGGAGGGAGGGAGGGAGGGACCGGCAAAACGAAACCAGGCAAGCGCTGCTGAGAGAACAAAGCAGGACTTTCGAAAGCAGACACAGACACAGACACACAGACACAGACACGGACACGCAAGCCTAGGAGCAAGAAAGGAAAAGAAGGAGACACTCGGACCCCCCAAGAAGAGAAAACAAAACTCAACCTGGGTAGAGGCACCGTGACAAAGTCCAAAGACAGCACACACAAGCATGCGCGGGTGGGTGGGGAAAGTGCACTTGAGGTCAGGAGACCATGGATTTCAAACTCACTGGCCACAAACACCGGAAAGGCGGACGGCCCGGGAGGTCTGGTGGGGGGGGGGGGGGGGGGGTGCGGCGGTGGCAGGGCTGCGGGGGGTGGCGGGAGGGGTGGGGGCTCGGGGGGGTGGGGGGTGGTGTTGAGGGGCGTGCTGGTGAGGAGGACCGGGTCCATAGGGATCCACTAAATAAACCCCGGGTCCCATGACAACAGCCAACTCAATGAATAAATACCTTTTTGACGTAGCTCAGGAACGAAATGAAACAAAACCACCAGGCAGGAAAGTCAAGTCGTAGAACTGTCCTGGCAGCTTAAAAGTCAGAGAGAGAGAGGGAGAGGGAGAGAGGGAGAGGGAGAGAGGGAGAGGGAGACAGGGAGAGGGAGACAGGGAGAGGGAGAGGGAGAGGGACAGAGAATGCATACACATGTGCATATACGCGTGTACATATGTATATGCACGCGTATTCGCGTCTATATATACGTGCACGCATGCGTATACACACACACGTACGAAGGGCATGCTCACGTACACGCACGTGTCTGTGTGCGCACGTGTATGCCTAGGCATTTCTAGTGTGCGTGTATGCTTGCGTGTATATACGCATACAGAGGCCTCTATACACCTACGTACACGGATAGACACAGGCGTGAATACACGTGCTCACATGTGCAGAGACGTCGGGATACATAGGCACACACATACAAATACATGCGGACGTGTCAACGCATATAGATGCACACGTGTGTATACGTGTGATGTCTGCGCACAGGTGTGGATGCACGTCTATGCGTACCCATACGTGCATGCTTGCATAGACACACATATCTGCGTGTGTATGTGCACACGTGTATGTACACATGTATGCATACGTACGGACGCATACGTAGACGTCTACATAGAGCATATGTACATCCACACAGACGTACGCGTGTCTATGTGCCTACATACGCACGTGTGTGTATGTGTCTGTACATATATATATATATATGTACACACACACACGTAGACGTGCACCCATGTACGTATGTACAGGTGCCCGCGTGCATCCAGAGTGCCTATACACAGGTTGATGTGCATAGATGCGCACACATGTATACACGTACGCAAACGCGCGTGTGTATACATACGTGGACATATGCATCAGTGTACGTGTGCATCTATAGCCATGTGTCTGCGTGGATGTCTACGTGCGCGCGTGTGTGTTTATCTATAGGTGTATATACGTACATATATATACTCACAGACACACACGTACATACCCGGACGGAAACACACATCCGCGTGTGTGTGTGTGTGTCTGTCTGTCTGTCTGTCTGTCGTGTGCGCGCACACGCCCGTATATACGGGGAAAGCACAAGCATATCGCAAAAGGGGCTTTTCTGTCCAACACCGATCAAGGCGTCAGACACCTCAACCTCCAAAAGGGAAACAACCCCCGATGAGCGAAGTGGGCAGGAGGCCCGAACAGACCCCTTCCTTCCAAAGAAAGGTAGAACAGACAGACACCCAGAAGCACAAGGGAGAACACACATCCACGGCAGGGCTGGGCTGGGCTGGGCTGGGCTGGGCTGGGGCTGCTGGGGGTGGGGGCGGGCTCACGGAAGCACCCCCCCCCCCCCCCGGGGCGTTTCCCTGGACAATGATCCTTCTCATTCGGAGGGGAAAGGCCCGGGAGCCGGGAATCGCTCTCACGACAGCAAGTTCGAACCCTCAGAGGACAGTGGCTCCTGATGGATCGAACGCGTCTTTTCTGCAGCTGAGAAAACTGTGGGCGGACTCAGAGAGATCAGATCTCATCCCCTGGCGCCTCACAGACAGAGAAACCACATCCCTAGGGAAAAGAGTCCTGCGATGTACCCTCCCCCAAAGATTCCCCCATTCGACCCAACCCAGCAACTCCACAGGGTGCCCACGGAGGGAGGGGACAAAGAAGATACGGACGTGTGTATGTGAGGGATCGACCCCTATCCCTAGGTAGACATCCGTTCACACATCATGCTAGAACTCTGTCTGTGTGCCTACGCCTGGATCTATTCACGTGCGCGCGTGCACACGGGCATGCAGACACACACACACACACACACACACACACACACACACACACACACACACACACACAGGAATGGGACTCAACCACCAGAAGGGAATGAAATCTCACAGTCTGCAGGAACCTGGAGAGACCTTTAGAGGGTATTATGCTACATGAAATACCTCAGATCAGTCGTTTCCATGCAGAACCTACCAAACCATACACCGTGAACAGAACAGAACCAAACAGAAACAGGCTCAGAGATACTACAAAGGAACACACGGGGGTCGGGGGGGGTGGGGGTTGGCCAGAGGAGGGAGGGGCGGGGGTTGGGGGTGGGAGAGAATGAGTGAGTGCCACTGGTGAGGGAGACAGACGAAGCGGTGCAACCTTCCACTTATGAAATGCATGAGTCGCGGGCACGTCTTGACACCAAATGGCAAATGTCATTTGCCGTGACACCAAGTGGTGACGGACAGTCACTAACTAGATGTATCCTGGTGATCGCTGTGTCATGTGCTACACGAAAACCTCGTCTGTACAAGCTGAAAATTAAAGGGGGGGACGCCCCCCGCCCCCCGCCCCCCCCCCCAAAATAAAAGGAAAGGAAGAAGGAGGGAAGGAAGGAAAGAAGGAAGGAAGGAAAGAAGGCAAAAGAAAAGGTTGGCAGTCAGTTAGACGTCTATTTGAGAAGAGTGGGACTTGTGTGTGTGGGGGGAGGGGGGGGAGGGGGGGAGAAACTAGGGTGAGGAGGAGGAGAAAGAAAAGGACCCGATTGCCTTGAGGGGGAGGGGGAGATGAACGATCCCAAGAGTGGACAGGACGGTCAGGTGAGTGCCATAGGGAAAGGAAACGAAGCCAAGCAACCGAACACACTCCCCAAGGTGGCTTTGTTCAGTCCAAGATCAAGATGTGGACAGCACGGTGTCCTCCAGCACACAGCGATACACAGGCCTCACTCGGCAGGGGGAGTTCGGGATAACCCTGAACGCCGAAGCGGACAAAAGAAGCCGTCACGTTCATCCATGGCTGAAAAGTACCATGGTCCCACGACATTCCAAACTCCTCTCAAACCATTGGAAGACTCTCTCGCTCACTCGCCGTTCAAAATGTAGAGAACAGAAAAGGAGCGAAACGATGGTGGCTGGCTGGCTGGCTGGCTGGCTGGCTTTCCGTGAGAGTGTGATTAGGGAACACATGGACAGAAAAGCATCCGATTCACTTGTGTAAAGCATCTCTCTTGCCTTCTCGGGCCTGGTGTCTTTCCTCTGTCTGGATGATCCCCCTCCCCCCACCCCCCACCCCACTCCCAGCTTGAAGATCAGCCTCCAAAACGAAGCCCTTTGTGCTCTCCAGGTCCCGCCGCCACGATCTCTTTGGAGCGCCCTTCTGAAGGGGAACGTTTTCATCCACGTCATCGCCCTGAGACAGCTTCAGCCTGTCCCTCCCCTCCCCAACCCACCCCACCGCCACCCCCCGCCGCCCTCTCCCCCTCCTGCTCCTCTTCCCCCTCCTCTGAACTGTCGAGCTCCTCTCGCGCTGGCCTCTCACCCCACACGGGGTGGCAGTGTTGGCCTAGGTCTGCTCAGGTGTCTCCTAACAGCATCCAAGTGGACTTCCACTGTTTCTCGGCTGCGTCGTTCGGGGACCGTGTTTTTCCTGGCCTTGTCTGCGGGTGGGGGAGACCCGGACGGGCCGGGGCCAGGCGGGGTGGGGGAGCCTGCGTGTGGGGGGAAGGGTGGGGACAGAGAGGAGGAGGAGGAGGAGGAGGAGGAGGAAGAGGAGGAGGAGGAGGAGGAACAGGGACACAGCTCCCCAGCGCCAGTGTGTGCCTGAGGCCTGGAAAAGAGATCACGCACCAGGCTGGCTCCGAAAAGGGGAATCGGTCAGGAGACCGGGCACGTTTGTTCTTCGCAGAGTCCCTGCGGATCGAACAGGCAGTGGCAAGTTTGGGGCTTCCCGCACTTAGAACTGTTCACCCATCGTGGACACAGGCGTCGGGCACACCGGGGGTTAGGCTCTCGGTGCGATGTCCACAAGCCGTAGCCACTGAAACGTGTGCACCCTGGAGCCGCCGCCGCCGTGCAGAGGGAGATCTCATCCGGCTTCCACGGGTCCTTCCCGTGAGTAGGCCGGGATCTCAGGAAGCACAGACATCCAGAGCGTTGAGTGCACCTGACCGTCACGCTCTCAGAATCCAAGTGAACCAGAAGGGAGGGTCCCTCACGTGTGGGTTTGTCTTTCCATCGGAGGCATCCTCTCTTGGAGCCGATTAGGGTCCCGCGGGCCCCGTGGAGCAGAGAGGACAGAGAATGCCCTTCGGTCCCCTGCTCCTCCCACGCGCACGCGCGCGCGCACGCTCCCCAACGGTCCTAGGAACATCCTGCCCCAGAGGAGCGTGCCGGCCACGACCCACCTACACGGAGACGTCCGTGTCCGTCCGCGTCAGTCATCCTCGTCCAGAGTCCCCCGTCCGTCTGCCCTCGCCTTCACGCCTGGCACTGTCCGTTCTGTAGGTTCGTATCGAACCTGCCCGGAGCCCGGCGGCATCTTCCCGGATCAGGGATCGATCGAAAACACCCTGTCCCCTGCCTCCTCGGCAGGTGGATTCTTCACCACTGGACCACCAGGCAGGGAAGTCCCTTCACAGCCTTCTAAAATCATCTACCCCGAAACAGTCCACGTCGTCCTCCAAATCATGGCACCATCACGACTGAAATGAAGGAAAATATGTTCGTTCAAGAATGTCTTCACTCCTCAGTGCTTCTTGCTTTAGAACCACAAAGGCCTCTCTCTCTCTCTCTCTCTCTCTCTCTCTCTCTCTCTCTCTCTCTCTCTCTCTCTCTCACAGACACACACACACACACACACACACACACACACACACACACGAACAGAGGTGGGCTCATAGTCCAAAAGAAACCAACGTTTGTGTGTATCCATCCCACTTGTTGTGGCTGTCGTGCCGTCGCTCGTCCAAGACGCTGATCTACTATGGAATCCGATGTCGTCTTCTCTAGGACACGTCGAGAGGCAGCAAGCGTGCCGGTTTGTGAGAACCGAAGGTCAACCCGGCATGATGGAGGCCAGCCAGGTGTGGGCTCAGAGGCCCATCGAGATTCGAACTCCAGTTCACGGAGGGGAGCGGTGGGAACAGGAGCGTGGACTGCGAGTCCGATCCTCACCGTACCAAAAGGCGACATCATCCCCTTCCTCCCTCATCGGCGTCTGCACGGCTCCTCCTGGCCTCAGGGATCCCATTGAAAGGACGTACAGGTTGTGTCCTTTTCCCTGGCCCGACCGTTTCGAAACCCTCCAAGAAAAAGCGGTGACGTCAAGAGATCCGCCTCGAGTTCGGGACCGGGGCTTCCCCGGGGGCCCCGTGGCAAACCACCCCGTGCCCAGGCAGGAGACATGGGTTTCACCCCCGGTCCGGGAAGAGCCCACACGCTGCCCATATGCCTCGGTGATGGAGTCTGTGTTCTAGATCCTGGCCGCTGCGAGTGTCGAGCCCACACCCAGCAGCCACTGAAGCCCACGTGCCCCAGTGCCCCCGCGCCCCAAGAGGAACCACAGCCACGAGAAGCCCAGACGCACGACCGTAGAGCGGCCCCCTCTCTCCACAGAGAGAGAACAGCTTGCACGGCCATGAAGACCCAGCACGCCCCCACAGACATCAAAGACGGCCAATGATCATCCAGCGAGACGGCCTAAGATCGGACGCGATCGGCCAATACCTAGTCCTATCCCTCGGGAAGCTCCCTGAATCTTCTGTAGATACGCCTAAAGAAACCCCAGCTCTCCGTGCCGTCGGAAGCGCGGGAAGCTCTCCGTACAGTGCCGAGAGCACCGTGGAGACGTCACCCTCGGGCCCCGTGAGCCTGACTGTTCTCACGAAATCCCTCACAGTCCGGGCTCTGGAGATCGGCCCGCGCGGACCTGCAGACGACGCACGGCCATCCCTCTCGGCTCCCTGCGTGCTCACCGGCCCAGGTGTGCCGTGCCCCCAGCCTCTGCTCGCATCTCCTGGGCCTGTCTCCCCCATGCTGCTCCACGGACTTGGAATCATTCTCCCCTCTCGTCTGACACGTTTTCTCTTCTGTTCGACCATGTCTGGCTCCCCAGGCACCACTTCCCCTCGTTCTTCTCTTCTCATCCCACTCGTCTCGTGGAACTCATTCTATGCGTCTCCGCTCCGTTCCCTAAGGACTCTGTCATCACCCCACTCATCTGGGGATCGACCGGCACCTAGGCAACCCCGGCCCGTGACAACCGTGGTTCCGTGTCTATCGAACAACCTGCCGACCGCAGGGGGCGTGTGGACGCGAACGAGCCGTGGAAAGCTGGCACCGGGGAATCATCCCGCGGACACACCCTCTGGTTCCACGGTGCTCTCGGGAGCGTTTGGGTCGTCGTCGTCGTCGTCGTCGCCGTCGCCGTCTTCCCTAAGACGTATGCAGTCGCTTTGATTCCCACGGCGTCTATGGGCAAAGAACGGATCGTTCCCCGGATCTCCGGAGAAGGCAATGGCAACCCACTCCAGTCCCCTCGCCCGGAAACTCCCGTGGGCGGAGGAGCCCGGTAGGCCGCAGTCCATGGGGTCGGGAAGAGTCGAACACGACTGAGCGACTTCCCTTTCGCTCTTCCCTTCCAGGCATTGGAGAAGGCCGTGGCAACCCACTCCAGCGTTCTCGCCTGGAGAACCCCAGGGACAGGGGGGAGCCTGGCGGGCTGCCGTCTACGGGGTCGCACAGAGTCGGACGCGACGGAAGCGACTTAGCGGCAGCCGCAGCAGCAGCGACCGGATCACCTCAGAAGGACTTAGAAACGAGTCGTGGTTGAGAAATGATGGATCCTGCCAACAATCTCACTTCGGGGTATACATCGAAGGACATGAACACCTGAATCTCACCTAGAGAGAGGTCTGCACTCCCAGGTCCATCGCAGCATCATTCACAAGAGCCAAGATGGGGAACCCGCCGAAGTGTCCATCTAGGGAAGACTAGATCCAGAAGATCCACGATCCAGATGGAGATCCATGGATAGGTAGATCTAGGTGTCCCAGGTAGCCCCAGGAATGAACACGTTCTTACGTCGTGATAGCATGGATGTGACTTAGGGAGGGATGCCCAATGAATAAGTCAGGTAGAGAAAGAAACAGAGCGTCTCCTGTCACTTCCATGCCATGCAAGGCCATCTAAAGCAATGAAAACGATCATCACAGAGCGGCTGGGGGAGGGAGACATGGGAAGATGTCGATCGATGTAAGGGCGGGGGCGGCGGGAACTTCACGGATAAGGTACATATATACTGTCTACGTCACAAAGAGCACGGTGATTCTAAAGAACAGCCTTATCGGTATCGCCGTCTCATATGCGGAGAAGGCAACGTCACCCCACTCCAGTCCTCTTGCCCGGAAAATCCCGTGGACGGAGGAGCCCGGTGGGCCGCAGTCCACGGGGTCGCACAGAGTCGGACACGACCGAGCGACTGGCCTTCCCCTTTTCCCTTTCACGCCTCGGAGAAGGAAATGGGAACCCACCGCAGTGTTCCTGCCTGGAGAACCCCAGGGACGGGGGTGCCCGGCGGGCTACCGTCTACGGGGTCGCACAGATTCGGACACGATGGAAGCGACTGAGCAGTGGCGGCGGCGGCGGCGGCGGCGGCGGCGGCAGCAGCAGCAGCAGCAGCAGCAGCATTATCGTATTCGAAAGTTGCCATGACCGTGGACATGACCCATTCACTTCCCATACAACGGAAGAAGGACATGGCAACCCACTCCGGTATTCTTGCCTGGAAAATTCCATGGATGGAGGAGCCTGGTAGGCTACAGTCCGTGGGGCCGCAAAGAGTCTGAGCGACTTCACTTTCTTTCGCATACAGTCATGAGATGTATGGGTTGTGATCCAGCTATGAGCTACCGCTTGGGTGGTCATGAATGATTCTTTTGCAACAGACAGGTGCATCAAGTCACCATTCTGTACCCGTTAGAACGAAGGATGTTGTACGTCCTTCACGAAGAACATTCTATTTCAATACACCGGGACATGAAACACATAACATCACCTAGTTTTAGTATCTTTCAATGAAGAGTCTGTATTGGCTGCGCCAAAAGAAAAGAAAAGAAAAGAAAGCTTTATTTGGGGTGGGGGTGGGGGTGGGGGGTGACTTAGAGATTGCCATGCAGGGACACAGATTTCCATAAAACCCAGGGCATGTTCCCCAGGAAAGAGTCAGGGGCCTAGAAAGCTGAGCCTCGTGAGGTTGTCAAGCCAGCTGAGAGCACTTAGGATTTGCTGTCATGCAAAGAAGGACAGGTTTCTTCTTCCAGGGTAGAGGGTCGCAAGGTATTTAGGGAAAGGGGAGGGTAGGAGAGGTCTCTTGCATTTCGGGAACGCTGTTTCCTTCGAGGATGTGGAGGCCTCTGGGACCCAGGAAGTGCTCCAAGGGTACATTCCGTCCAGACGGAGACACACGGACCTCTTCCTCCATGGCCTCCCCTCTCTATTTGGGGGAGCTCTCTCGGCCATGCTGAGTCCACTTGGATGTGTCTTTCCCATGTCATACCCTCTGGCATTCAAAGATCTCCTTCCATCGTTTTATAAAGAGACCCGGCGTATGTATCTTTTTAGAGACGATGAGCGTCAGACGCGATCACTCTCCGTGGCGTGGTTTCGGGCACGACACCCCATACATTCCACGTCTCTCCTGGCCATCGAGAAAGGCTGCGTACGGCACAGGATGCCACGGGACCGGGGAGGTCCTCGGGTTCCGCCCGCCCTCGACTTGGCTGCGGTCTCCGGTTTGGTTCTGTTCCGCGTGTGCTTTCTGACCCACGTGATCGCTCCGGATAGGGCACCCCATCCAAGCTCACACCCATCGAGTCTGTGTGACTCCTAGTCACGCATCAGGTGGGGATATCGACGCCCTCCACGTGGATCCATAACCATCGCCGTCCTGTGTTCAGGAGGATCCTTTCGTGGGTCCCGGGGGCGCTACGTGCTGTCCGTAGGAACTATGGAAGGAGGCTCGTGACATGGTGCAGGAGACAGGGATCAAGGCCATCCCCATGGAAAAGAAACGCCAAAAAGCAACATGGCTGTCTGGGAAGGCCTTCCACATAGCCGTGAGACGCAGAGAAGCGAAAAGCAAAGGAGAAAAGAAAAGATATAACCATCTGAATGCAGAGTCCCAAAGACTCGCAAGAAGAGAGACGAAAGCCTTCTTCAGCGATCCGTGCCCAGACAGAGAGGACAACAACAGAACGGGAAAGACTAGGGAATCTCTTCCAGAACGTCAGCGATACCAAAGGAACGTGTCATGCCAAGATGGGCTCGATCAAGGACAGACATGGTATGGACCTAACAGAAGCAGAAGATGTGGAGAAGAGACGGCAAGAATACACAGAAGCACCGTACAAAAAAGATCTTCACGACCCAGATCATCACGATGGTGTGATCACGGACCTAGAGCCAGACCTCCTGGAATGTGAACTCAAGTGGGCCTTCGAAAGCATCACTACGAACAAAGCTAGTGGAGGCGATGGAATTCCAGGGGAGCTCGTCCAAATCCTGAAAGATGATGCCGTGACAGTGCTGCACTCACTATGCCAGCACATTTGGAAACCTCCGCCGTGGCCACAGGACTGGAAGAGGTCCGTGTTCATTCCAATCCCAAAGAGAGGCCACGCCAAAGCATGCTCAACCGACCGCACACTCGCACGCCTCTCACACGCTAGTAGAGTCGTGCTCAAAATTCCCCAAGCCAGGCTTCCGCAATATGTGAACCGTGAGCTTCCTGATGCTCAAGCTGGTTTGAGAAAAGGCAGAGGAACCAGAGAGCAAATGGCCAACGTCCGCTGGGTCATGGGAAAAGCAAGAGAGTTCCAGAAAAGCGTCTATTGCTGCTTCGTGGACTATGCCCAAGCCTTTGCCTGCGTGGATCACGGTAAACTGTGGACAATTCTGAGAGAGATGGGCATACCAGACCCCCTGACCTGCCTCTCGAGGTTAGAACTGGACACGGAGCCACAGACGCGTTCCAAATAGGAAAAGGAGTTCGTCACGGCTGTATCTCGCCACCCTGTGTATTTACCTTATACGCAGAGTCCATCATGAGAAACGCTGGGCCGGGAGACACCCAAGCTGGAATCAAGATTGCCGGGAGAAATATCAATCCCCTCAGAGAGGCAGAGGACACCACCCTTAGGGCAGAAAGTGAAGAGGAACTCAAGAGCCTCTTGAGGACAGTGAAAGAGGAGCGTGAACACGTTGGCTTGAAGCTCAACATTCAGAAAACGAAGATCGGGGCATCCGGTCCCATCCCTTCACGGGAAACAGACGGGGAAACAGTGGACACGGCGTCAGGCTTTATGGGTCTGGGCTCCAAAATCACTGCAGACGGTGACTGCGGCCACGACCTTAAAAGACGCTTCCTCCTTGGAAGGAAAGTCATGCCCAACCTAGATAGCCTATTCAGAAGCAGAGACATGACTTTGCCAACAAAGGTCCGTCCAGTCAAGGCTATGGTTTTTCCTGTGGTCAGGTATGGATGTGAGAGTTGGACTGTGAGGAAGGCCGAGCGCCGAAGAATGGATGCTTTTGAACCGTGGTGTTGGAGAAGACTCTTGAGAGTCCCTTGGACTGCCAGGAGAGCCAACCAGTCCATTCTGAAGGAGATCAACCCAGGGATTTCTTTGGAAGGCATGACGCTAAAGCGGAAACTCCAGTCCTTTGGCCACCTCATGCGAAGAGTCGACTCGTTGGAAAAGACTCTGATGCTGGGAGGGATTGGGGGCAAGAGGAGAAGGGGACGACAGAGGAGGAGATGGCTGGATGGCATCACGAACTCGATGGACGTGAGTCTCAGTGAACTCCGGGAGTTGGTGATGGACAGGGAGGCCTGGCGTGCTGCGCCTCACGGGGTCGCAAAGAGTCGGACACGACTGAGCGACTGATCTGCTCTGATCCGATCTGATGTGCGGTCCGTGATCTCACGTGCCTTTCGGGCATGGGTGATGGAGACGGACCCCAAGCGGCAGGGCGGCCATCTGGCATCTCGGCCTAGAGCGGTTTCCCAAGTGACATCTCAGAACCGGGGCTGAGACAGCCATCCCTCCCCGGGCCCCCCTCGGTGGCCGGGGTGGGGGTGGGGGTGGGGGAGTGTGAGGTTAGGGAGACGGGAGTGGGGGACTGGGCTAGGGGTCGGGGGCGCGTGAGGCGAGGGGACCGTCCCGGTCCCCCTGAGAAGTGAAGGCAGGTTCCGTCCGTCCCCCTGAGAACTCCCTGCCTTCAGGCGTGTGAGAGGAGCAGGTTTCTCTCCAATCCACGGCCACGCATCATTTTCCGCCCCGTTCAAACACACAGACAAACACGTGTGTGTTTCTCTCGGCTTGTTTTCTGGCCGAGGCCAAAGACCTCTTCAAGCGTGTCCAAAGGATCTGACAGGATGGGAGGGTGCAGGTCAATCCATGTGTCAAGAGATCCAGAGAACCTGTCACAACTGTGACTCGGGCCTTTTTCAGAAACGGGCCCATCTGGAGGATTCCCTGGACAGGAGTCACCCCAGAAGTTTCCTTGAAGGGATCGAGTTGCAGGAGTCGGGGACGTGGCCCCGCCGCCGCCGCCGCCTCCAAAGGGCCTCCTCAGCCCGGCAGGCCGGCAGGCCCTGCAGGCAGGGGCTATTGTCTGTGGGCCCCACCCCCACCTTCCCCCACCCTCCCCCTGCAGGGCCTCGTCGGATAGCTTCATTCAAATGCAGAAAGCTTTCCAGTCAAGTCAGAGCCTCTGACTTCGCCTCGAGCTTCTCTCTATTGAATGGTGATCCGCCCCACCCAGCCATTCCACGTCTCCACCTTGAGACGGCCCCTTCGGCCCCGCGCGGAGGAAGGGGGCTGGGGGATGGGGAGGGAGGCCGAGGGACAGACTCGCCTACGTGTCAGGCCAAAGGAGTCTCCTCCTTTGTGTAACCCAGGAAACCCGGGTCATGCATGTGAGGATCACGGACGGACGTGCGTCGAAGCAGCCACCGTCCCTTGACATCTTCCCTTCCGCGGGAGGAGGTTTTCCTTCCTGCCTGCCTTCAGAGAGACAGAAAAGGAGGGAGGGGCAGAGCGTCCCTCTGGCGCTGGCCGGCTCTTAAGTCACTTGACTCCAAAACACTCCACAGGGCACGGAGGTTCACGTGCAGTGGGGTGGGGTGGGGTGGGGTGGGGTGGGGACGGCGGCCTACTCCGGACCCCACCAGTTTTCCCTCCTCTTGACCCTTGCCCGGAACCCATGAAAAGCTGAGCTGGTGACTGTGTGTGAGTGCATGCATGTACGTGTGTACGTGAGAGACGGCGCGTGTGCGTGTGCGTGTGCATGGACGTGAGAGAAAAAGAAAGGAAAGAAAAAAAAAAAAAAAAAGGAAAGAAAGGGAAAGGAAAAAAAAAAAAAAAATCCAGAAGGCAGGAAGGAGGGAAGGGCGAAATAGGTTAGTTCGTAGGGGCCTCCGTGTCACAGCAAGAGTTTCTGAGCACAGATCCTCCATTCAGGGAAACAGTGATCGTATCTCCTCTCAGGAGGCCGTGATGTCGATGGACGGGTGCGGGAAAGCAGGCCTGGGGTGCAAGCCATCAGGTATTCCGCCGCCCCCCCCCCGAGGCACTTGTAAGGAAACCAAGGAAACACACAGGTTCATCCCTGGAGCGGATTCGAGAAACCAGTCGGCAGAGGGAGAGGCAGTCTAGGAGGTTGATTTCTAGACGTCGGGGTCGGGCCCTGGAGCGGGTTGCCATGTCCTTCTCCAGGAGGCCTTCCTGGCCCGGGGATGGAACCCGGGTCTCCTGCATCGCAGGCAGACTCTTGACCGTGTGAGCCACCAGGGAGGCTCCGTCAGAAACGTTCACCAAGTCCTCTAGCTTCCATCCGCAGGGCTTCAGGCACAGGGCCTTTTGAGTTCTCCGTCAGAAGGACAAGAGAACATGGGACGTGGTGGTGCCCCCCCCCCCCCCCCCCCCCCCGAGAGAGGGTTGTTGTCCCCAGATAGCGGAGGCAGCTCGGAACACTTCAGGCTCCAGTCCCCGTCTCGGGTGAAGAACCACACGCAAAGGAACACACACACACACACACACACACACACACACACACACACACACACGTATAGGACACGACTCTCCTATCCAGAAGTGTGTACCCCCGTTTCACGGAAATATCCTCTGGGCCCCTAAGGAACGTGTGGCAATCACTCTCGCCAAGGAGATAAGAATCCTCCACGGAGAGTTTCTGAAGTCTGGAAGGACCGGGTCGAGAGAAAAAGAGAAACGATTCCCTTCTGTTGACAGGGGTGCTGTATGAAGTGACCAAGGGGATGTCCATCTTTCCAAATTCCCATTTTAAACCTCGTGTCCTTTTCGGTCCTTTGTTTTCTCTTTGTATCTGGAAAACAACAGATGGGACGGTAGGTCCTTTCATGATTTTCTTTCTTTCTTTTTCCTGCCTGCGTGCCTGTCCGCCCGCCCGTCCCTCCGTCTGTCTTTTCTCTGTCTCTCTCGCTTTCCACTCAGGTTAGGGAATTAAAAAAAAAAAAAAAAAAGAGGAATCTGTAGGAATCTGTATTTCTGCAGGTCAGGAAGCAACAGTTAGAACTAGACATGGAACCCAACAGGCTGGTTCCAAATAAGGGAAAGGAGTCCATCAAGGCTGTCCATCGTCACCCTGCTTATTGAACGTACACGCTGAGTACACATCATGAGAAGCGCTGGGCTGGATGAAGCACAAGCTGGAATCCAGATGGCCGGGAGACATATCAATCCCCTCAGATATGCACACGACAGCACCCTCACGGCAGAAATGAAGTCTAGGGTGGGTTTCCAAAGCCGTGTTCGTTTCAGGTGTTCAGAGTCTTTTCCCTTAGAGGTTCATGCAACGTCATACGTCTATTTTCCCGTGCTGGCATAGTATAGAGTAGGTGCTTGTGGATTCTTTGGATGTACAGTTTATGTGTCCATGTTCAACCAGCCCTCCTAAGTGGACCGTCCTGCCCTTCCTCCCCCGCCCCCACCCCCCATCGCCCCATCCTCTTTTCCTCAAGACGTCAGGCATCCACTTCAGCATCCTGTTCCTCCGTTCATCCAACCCCATGGAAGAAGTCATTTCTCCAGTTTCTCCGTCGGTTCTCTACACCTCGCCTGATGGTGGCAGGTGACTGGAAGACTGAGAGTTCTGAAGACTTTTGCAAGAGCTTTGGGTGAAGGCTCCTCGGATGTGCTCGGTGAAGTGGGTGGTGTGTCCATCAGTAGAGACCGTGGAAGGTATGCCCCACGTGGCACAAACACCGTTGCTTTGAGTTGTGGTCGGTTTGCCTGTCTGCACCGAGAGACGGAAGGGAGGCTTCCACCTTCCACAGAGAAAGCTATCCCTAGCGTACCAAGGATGTTTGACAACCCCCCGCCCCCACCCCCCGCCACCCCAGGTTACAGGCGCGAGAGGTCAGACTGTAGCAATCATCATGTCCAGGGTGTATTCACAACAGGCAGACTCATCTTAAAGGCACCCTGTCCTGTGAAGGTGGAGGGAGGGGAGCGAGAAGCAGAGGGACGATGACAGAGGAAGGAAGGAAGGAGAAAGAGAGGGGACAGGAACACACGCAGTGGGGCGAGGTGGGGGAGGGGGAGGCGGTGTGTGGCGTGTCTGTGACATGCCCAGGTGGTGTTGCGTGGGTGGAGTGTGCAGCCCAGTGTGTGGGTGGGTGGTTGGGTGGGGGGGGGGGGGGGGGCGGGCAGGTGTGTGGTGTGGGTGTGCTGTGTATAGGTGCCACCGGGGGCCGTGTGGGCGGCACGGGTGTGCGCGTGTGGCGTGCGCCTGTGGGTGCGGGAGGGGGGGCGGGGGAAGAGAGAGAGGCCGAGAGACACAGGCAGGCAAAGGACAACACAGTGTGTGTGTGTGTGTGTGTGGGGGGGGGGGGGTTGTGTGGTGTGGGGGGCGGGGCGAGATGTGAGTGTGTGTGTGGGCATGCATATGTGGTGTGTGGGGAGAGACAGAGGCCGAGAGACCCAGCCAGGCAAAGGACAACAGTGTGTGTGTGTGGGGGGGGGGTGGGGGGGGTGGGGGGGGGCGGGGCGGGGCGGGATGTGAGTGTGTGTGTGTGGGCAGAGACAGAGGCAGAGCGTCACACGTCACAGCCAGGCAAAGGACAACGCTGTGTGTGTGTTGGGGGGGGGGGGAGGGGCGGGGGGGGGAGGGGCGGGGCGGGACGGGATGTGAGTGTGTGTGTGGGGGGGCTTGCATGTGTGGTGTGTGGGCATAGACAGAGGCAGAGCGTCACAGCCAGGCAAAGGAGAACGCTGTGTGTGTGTGTGTGTGTGTGTGTCTCTGTGTGTGTGTCTGTGTGTGTCTCTGTGTGTGTGTCTGTGTGTGTGTGTTGGGGGGGAGGGTGTGTGTGTGTGTGTGTGTTGTGTGGCCGCTGTGAAGGGCCGGGCGCGCCTGTGTGTGTGTGTGGGGGGGGGGGGCGGGGCGGGGCGGGACGTGAGTGTGTGTGGGTGGGCTTGCATGTGTGGCGTGTGGGCAGAGACAGAGGCAGAGGGTCACAGCCAGGCAAAGGACAACGCAGTGTGTGTGTGTCGGGGGTGTGTGTGTGTTTGTGGGGGCGAGGCGGTGTGTGGTGTTCTCTGTGGCATGTGGGGCCGTGTGAGAGTGTGTTGCGGGGGGGGGGGGGGAAGGGTGGGTAGGTGTGTGGTGTATTGGTGCCACGAGGGGGCGTGTGCGCCACATGGGTGTGTGCGTGGCGGCAGAGACAGAGGCCGGGAGACCCAGCCAGGCAAAGGACAACGCAGTGTGTGTGTGTCCGGGTGTGTGTGTGTGTGTGTGTGTGTGTGGAGGGCCGTGTGTGTGTGTGTGGGGGGGGGTATGCATGTGGTGTGTGGGCAGAGACACAGGCATCGTATCACACAGCCAGGCAAAGGACAGCACTGTGTGTGCGCCCGCGCGTGTGTGTATGTGTGCGTGCACACGCGTATGTGCGTGGCGTGGGCCGGGTGTCTGTGTGTTGGGGGGGGGGGGGGCGTGAGGCGGTGTGTGGCGTGTCTGTGACATGCCCAGGTGGTGTTGCGTGGTTGGAGTGTGCAGCCCTGGCGTGCGCCTGTGGGTGCGGGAGGGGGGGCGGGGGAAGAGACAGAGGCCGAGAGACACAGGCAGGCCAAGGACAACACAGTGTGTGTGTGTATGTGGGGGTGGGGGGTGGGGGGTGGTGTGGGGGTCGGGGCGGGGCGGGATGCGAGTGTGTGTGTGTGGGCTTGCATGTGTGGCGTGTGGGCAGAGACAGAGGCAGAGCGTCACAGCCAGGCAAAGGACAACGCTCTGTGTGTGTGCATGTGCGTGCGTGCACACGTTGTAGGGGTGTGCGTGTGGGGGCTGGGTGTTCATGGGCTGTTTGTGGGGGGGGGGGGGATAGGGTGAGGATGCGTGTGTGCACGCCGTGTGGGGCCGGGGGTGTGTGTGTGCGCGTGCCGGGTGTGTGCCTGGGGATGGTGCAGGCAGAGAGAGACGCAGCCAGGCGCAAAGGACGACGCAGTGTGTGTGTGTGTGTGTGTGTGTGTGTGTGGTATGCACACGGGGCGTGTGGTGTGCGGGCGGGCAGAGACAGAGAGACGCAGCCAGGCAAAGGATAACGTGCATGGATGGATATCCCCCATCATTTTGCTTGTGTTTTCTGACGGCATTCATCACCTCCCCGACCAAGACCACTCCCGTGACATGTGACTCTGCCACCAGCAGCCCGCACTTGGTCTTTGGGCAGGCAGACGCGGGCGTGTGGCGAGTTGGCGGCAGGGGGCGAGGGGCGAGGGGCGAGGGGCGAGGGGCGAGGGGCGAGGGGCGAGGGGCGAGGGGCGAGACTTGCTGTCCCCAGGCCAGCTTTGATCCTCGCGCTCTGCCCCTGAACCTGACTGGAGCAAGTGGATCCGCGTGATCTGTCGTGGCTTTGTCGTTTGAAGTCCTGGGCAGGAGACGGAAGAGTCCCCCCTCCCATGGCCAAGGGAGACAAGGCCCCAAAGAAGGAAGTCAGCTCCCTTGGGTTCAAATGGCTGTTCTCCCACATCGATCAAGTTTCCAACACGAGATTTCCCATCCAAACCAAAAAGCCCAAGGGGGCTCCTCATCCCCCCCCGTTGACCTCTGGCCCATGGTGCCCCTCCCCCACAGCCTCCTTCCCCAGCCCCGGGGCATTCACGAGTTCGCCGGTCCCGCCTGCCTGCTCCATCCGTGGTCCTCCCGCCCCTCGCAGGACCCTCTAAAATAAAGCGACCGACAGGCAGGTGGCGCCCGACAACCAACCCGCTGTCCAGAGAGCCGGCCGCAGCCTAGAAGCTCCGAGGGAGACCGGCAGGGACTCGTTGCCAGACGGGGCCCATCCTAGGGCGCAGTTTCTCCGCTCAGTCAGCGACGCGGACAGGAAAACAGGACACGCCGACACTTCTCGAGGACGTCCCTGGGCGAGGTACGACGGAGTGGGGGAGGGGGGAGGGGGGAGGGGGGAAGATCCTCGACAACCCAACCCAGGGGCAGCAGAACGCACTCCCATCCGAGGGGGACCGCAGGCCAACGTCAGGCGGCGCGACCCCCCGCCCCGAGAAATAACTCGCCATCTTCCCCGTCCCCGTCCCCGTCCCCGTCCCCACTCTTTGGGTGTGCCAGGAGAAACCCCTTTTGTGACCGTGACCCCGACCCCGACCCCGACCCCGACCCCGACCCCGACCCCGACCCCGGACGACTCTTCCAGCAAAAACAACGTTCAACAATGGAACAAATAAAGACCTTCACGTTAGAAATACGCCTTCACGTTGTGACGATGAAACAAAAGGCAAAAGCACGCACTCATCACACACATACCTCAAGCAACCAGCTCGACACATCTGAAAAGAAAATGCAAACGTCAGAGAGCGGGTCCGTCTGGCGGCTCGGTCCAGCGAGGCCAACTCGAGCCCGGAGGACACATCGACCACAGAGCTGACCGGAAGGACACCAAGCGCGAAA